>NW_022437058.1:507647-578891 GCF_009761245.1 Sapajus apella | reverse complement strand
GTTACCCAGGCTGGAGTGCAATGGCGCGATCTCGGCTCACCGCAACCTCCGCCTCCCGGGTTCAGGCAATTCTCCTGCCCCAGCCTCCTGAGTCGCTGGGATTACAGGCACGCGCCACCATGCCCAGCTAATTTTTTGTATTTTTAGTAGAGACGGGGTTTCACCATGTTGACCAGGATGGTCTCGATCTCTTGACCTCGTGATCCACCCGCCTCAGCCTCCCAAAGTGCTGGGATTACAGGCTTGAGCCACCGCGCCCGGCAGACACTTCTATTCACTAGAGAAAACACCACAAATTGCATCTATAAAGAAGTATGCTTACATTTACCTTTTAAACCTATGTATGTAAACCTTTCATA
Organism: Sapajus apella; assembly: GCF_009761245.1. Classification (NCBI taxonomy): domain Eukaryota; kingdom Metazoa; phylum Chordata; class Mammalia; order Primates; family Cebidae; genus Sapajus; species Sapajus apella. Next base: position 578,532 of record NW_022437058.1, on the reverse strand, counting down.
AATAACAATTTCTTTCAATGTTGTAATAACATGTTCTCAAAAAAAGCTGGATTATTAAAGTGCCTACAAAGGACTTAAACTTCTGTGTTGTATAACCTACCTGGAAGCTACCTTCGGTGCCCCAACTGAACTTTCCCTAACTGCTTAGCCTCCCTCATGTGTGGGTTACTGTCGGCAGGAGGGTTTTATGTAAAAAGGACATCAGAGGCCGGGTGGAGTGGCACATGCCTATAATCCCAGCACTCTGGGAGGCCGAGGCAGGTGGATCACGAGGTCAAGAGATTGAGACCATCCTGGTCAACATGGTGAAACCCCGTCTCTACTAAAATACAAAAATTAGCTGGGCGTGGTGGCACCGGCCTGTAGTCCCAGCTACGCAGGAGGCTGAGGCGGGAGAATTGCTTGAAGCCAGGAGGCGGAGGTTGCGGCGAGCCGAGATTGTGCCATTGCACTCCAGCCTGAGTAACAAGAGAGAAATTCCATCTCAAATAAATAAATAAATAAATAAATAAATAAATAAATAAAGGACATCAGGGCTACTCCACACTCATCCCATTTTCCCTGCTCACAGACCGAGGCTGCCCTTACAGGTTAAAATGCCAACCCCCACTATGTCTTGACTAGACACAGTGAAGCTACTCCCTTACTGCTTTCAACTGACTTGCATGGTTGACACCCTGCCATATCCACCAAATGGAACCAAGAGAATATAAACTCTTGACAAGCAAATCTCCTTTTGGCTGAATGACATTGGATGGAATGACATTGGGAGCTGGCCAAAAGTTATTCTTTAATTTGTGTGTCATGTTTTTGCCATTAAAAACCCAGGTTTTATGCAATAACGAAGTCCCCAGAGCATACGATAGAATCGTTTATTATCTCCAGGCCAAAGAAGTAATTCCAAGATCATTAATGAACATGTGCCTTTCCCTGAACGTCTGAAAAAGCAGTAAGTACGTGGAAATGTAACTGTGTTCCTTGCATGTGAGCTTAGCACAGCAGCCTATTCTCTCCCTAATTTTAAAGGCACACTACAGAGAAAGAAAACAAAAGGGACAGTTGCTTCATTGAGGATGTTTTCAGACTAGCTCATCCATAACTGAATCAGTTCCCCGGGTTCAGATGCCAGCAGGCCCTGGTGATGTTAATGAGGCCAGTGGCCTCAGGATAATGATGCTGACATGATTGTCCTAGGCTGTGCCTCTTGGGTGGCCAGAAGCTTGGAGGCTGAAGCATTTCCTGAAACTTTTGACCCCAAGCCTTTACATTCACCATGCATTCCTTGCACATTCCTTGTGGGTCCCTTGTTCTTGTTTACTTTTCTACATTGGAATCCCATTCAATCTGATTAGTATTAACTTAAAGGCTTGAAGAATGGTGTTTGAGAAGCAATGAATTTTCTGTAAAACTGCAAAGGAATAAAAATACTTGTCTTGAGAGAAGGGAATTGACGTTCTTTTCTCAAAGGCTTTTATCATTTCCACTAGCTGTTATTGGTAGAGTGTGTGTGTGTGTGTATATGCACATCTACCCCCAACCGATTCCATATATATACATATATCTACACACACATACATACAAATACACACATACATTAAAACACACACATACATATGTGTATATAATTTACAAACTGTACATTTATATTGACAACTCCATGCATCACCACCAGTGATAATTGTCCGTGGACAGAAATGTGACTATGCAAGGTGTCAGCATTGACATAATCTGGGCGTTTGTATTGGTATTTTTAGGTTTATGCTCATTTTTGCATTATTAACTAACAGGCTTACCTCAGAACTAGAAATGTGTTCACACATCACACAGTGCCCAGAACCTGGTCAGTGCTTGCTGTATGATGGATGAGATGGTTCATAAATTCACTGTTTTCAAAGCTAATTGTCTCTTTTGCTCATTTCTGTAGCCCAACAAGAAGATAAGCCAAATTCAAAGTGAACTATTTTATTGTTGTTTTGAAATGGGATCTCGTTATAAATCTCAAACTCCTGGGTTCAAGCAATCCTCCCACCTCAGCCTCCTGAGTAGCTGGGATTACAGGCATGTGCTACCATGCCTGGTTCATACTGAATTATTCCTATAAAAATTATTTATTACATCTGTTATTTTACCTTGCTTGTACTGATGACATGCGTGTTTAAAAAAACTTAGTGCCATTAGGTTTATTGAAGCTACTGGTTCATTGGTTTGTAGGTACTGTTACGAATATATTTGGCAAACAGGAGGAAAAGAACAAGTAGCATTTGGTGGAAATTTTTTAATGTGTGAGTGTTGTACTAGGGTCTCTCTCTATATCCTCTTGTTTAATCCTCACTATAACTCTATGAGAAAATTAGTAGCCATAATAGTAAGACTATGGGCCGGACATGGTGTCTCACGCCCATAATCCCAGCACTTCAGGAGGCCAAGACAGATGGATTGCTTGAGCCCAGGAGTTTGAGACCAGCCTGGGCAAAATGGTGAAACCTGGTCTCTATCAAAAAATGCAAAAATTTGCTGAGCATGCCACCATGCACCTATAATCCCAGCTACTCGGGAGGCTGAGGTGGGAGGATCCCTTGAGCCCAGGAGACCAAGGCTTCAGTACACTGAGATTTGCACTCCGGCCTGGGCAACGGAGTGAGACCATGTCTTAAAAAAAAAAGAAAGTGTGAAGGCATTTTCCCCATCAGCCTTATTTATAGCATCACTTTTTCACTACCAAAGCGAACTTAAACCTATTCCAAGTGCGTGGTACATCTCTAGAGAGGAGCAAATCTTAAGGTAACTAGTTGGAGGTGTGGTTTTCAAAGAAGAAAAGTCCTAAATTCATTCTTCTTGTGTTTTATTCAGTTATGCATTTCATTTTAAGAAATTATAAACTCCTAAAAGCAGATGAATGTTTTGTGATGTTGTAATGTTACTGAGAAATCCAACCACAGCAGCAATAACAGAAATGCAAATTACACCAAAACCCTCTTTGTCCATCATTGGATTGGGGATGTCGAAGTCTGACCACAGTCCCTCATTGCTGACGAGGGTCTTGGAAACTCCACCCTTGCTGCTGCATGGGAGCGTTCACCACATGGCAGCTGAGGATGACAGTCTATCATGGTGTCAGCATCTTCGCAGGCATCCATCTTTTTTCTTTTCAGGTGGTATTTGGTTACATGAGTGAGTTCTTTGGTGCTGATTTGTGAGATCCTGGTCCACACATCACCTGAGTAGTATACACTGCACCATATGTGCTGTCTTTTATCCCTTGCCCCCTCTCCCACCCTTCCTGCCAAGTCCCCTAAGTCCATTGTTTTATTCTTATGCCTTTGCATCCTCGTAGTTTAGCTCCCACATATCAGTGAGAACATATGATGTTCGGTTTTCCATTCAATTGGCATCAATTTTGATCCAGAGGGCCACTTCCAGTTTGTTCAAAAAAGACGACCGGACAAGCCAGAAAAAAATGAAGTCGTTTTCATTGCAGCCATTTTCTATAATAATCTTTAAAATGAAGGAAAGCTACATCTCAAAACTATCAACATTTTTCTAAATTCAGTTTCACCTTGTTGATCTAACCCGGTGTCATTCCTCGCCTGATATGCTCACAAGGGGTCTCTCACGCTTGCGTCCAAAGCCCCTACCTCCCTTCCTCAGCAACAGGCAGGTTCAAGATCCTTGAAAGAACAACGAGGCCAAACCTGGCCTGTCCCCTCCAGTACTGGGCTTTGGCCAGGCTGATCATTTCCCTGCTCCAAGAAATAAGCCAAGGTCCTAGCACTATAGCACTCCTTCTGTCCGGAAGGCTCCCTCCCTCCCATTCCTAACCAACACTACCCTCCATTAGGGCTTCTGTGATCATGACCTGTCCCAGATTGCTCTAGCTCCCATCATGGCTTCATGCCACCATCTTGTACCTACAAAGCACTTACACATTTCATGAAGCCAGGGAACATGTCTCTTTCTTTCGTATCTCTTTCCTTCATTTTCTTATTTGTATAAATTCAAGGAGTACAAGTGAAGGCTCGTTATATGGCTACATTGCATAGTGATGAAGTCTACGTTTTTAGTATAACCATCCCCTGAATAGTGTAGGCTGTGCCCATTGAGTAATTTATCATTCCTCACCCTTCTCCCCCTCCCACCCTTCCCAGTTCCAATGTCTATTATTCCACACTGTATGTCTACACATACACTTTAAGTCCCACCTATGTGAGAACATGTGGCATTTGACTTCCTGTTTCTGAACTGTTTCACTTAACCGCCTCCAGTTCCATCAATGTTCCTGCAAAAAACTGGAGTTTCTTCTTTTTTATAGCTAAGTAGTATTCATATGTATATACATATGTCCCACATTTTCTTTATCCAATCATCGTTAGTGGACACTTACAATGATTCCATGTCTTTAGATGCTCAAAAATACTAGTTGGAATGTGGCTAAATCATAGATACCAGGCTCTTTCTTTCTCTCTCTCCCTCCCTTTCTCTCTCTCTCCTCTGCCATTTTTAGCAACAGTTGCATTACAAACAGGAAGAAAGAGGTACAGGTTGAGTGTGTATCCTTCATCCAAAATGCTTGGGACCAGAAGTGTTTTGAATTTCCATTTTTTTTCAAATTTTGGAATATATGTATTATACTTACTGGTTCAGCATTCCTAATCCAAAATCTGAAATGCTCCAATAAGCATTTCTTTGAGCATCACATCAGCACTTAAGGTGTTTTGAATTTTGGATTTCAGATTTTCTCACTAGGCATACTCAGCCTGGATCAGAAGAGGCTCAGCCAAAGCCACTTCCCTGCCTTAAACTGAGCTCCATGGCTATTCTCAGCTCTGAGGGCTCAATCAGATTGCGTTTTTATCTTTGCGGCCCCTACAGCAAATAAAGATGAACGAAAGAGGTTAAACCAAAAGCTAAAATATCTACATTCACCTTCATCTACACCACTGCAATGAAAATGCAAGGACATAAGCATGTATTGCCACATTGTTCCCAGTGGCAAAAAAAATTGGAACTCAAATAAATGCCTAATGACAGAAGAATGACTAAATAAATTCTGGCTCGTCCACACCACAACCTATTATACAGCCATTGAAAAGAATGAATTAGAGCCACATTGATGACTTTGGGAGATTTCCATGAGCAGTTATGGAGTAAATAAAACCAAATGCAGGAAAAGAAGTCTGTTTTATTATCCCATTTCTAAAAAAGATGAAGAAAAGCACTCTAACATCTGTGCACATACATGCAGGTAAGCACCAGTATGCTGGCCATCATAGGCCATATACTGTTATCATGAGTGACCTGTGTGGGAGGCAGGGAGAAAGTCTGGAAAGGGGAAGAGGAGAAGAAGAGCAAAAAACAGAAAATTTTTGAAAAGAAATGTTATGGTATGATCCATTAATGTATTAACGTAAAGGTATATATGTGTTCATATGTACAAAGAGAAACAAAAGAGAAATGTTGTCTCTTCTTTTTTGTCTCCTAAATAAGACTCGCAAGACTTTGGCAATTTCCCACTTGTTTTAAATCCTCAGAAAATGTCATATCTCCAGAAAGTAAACAAAAATTCACCAGGTACCATTTCCTTAATGGACTTCCATTGACTGTTCCAGATAAACAAACATCACTTCTACATTGAAACCCCCAATTTCCATTTGAATCTCATCAAATGAAATTTTAGTTTTTCTTTCTAGCTTGTGTTTTTCCCTGGAGAAATAAGTCTATAAATGTTTAAAACTGGCGCTACTTCTCATGGTGAATAAAATATTGTTGTGTAGAAAACTGGCTCCAGGAAATTAAAAATCAATATACTTTGAGAACCAAAATAGGATGGGAAAAGCTGCTTTGTCCAGATTGCAATGGCCAGGCAATGCAAAAAAAAAAAAAAAAAAAAATTACTATTATAAAATGAAAATTACAAGTGAGCATTTTTCAGCTTCGTATGAGAAATGCAATGGACCAAGTGAAAAAAATTAACCGTGGGGCTGGGTGTGATTGCTCATGCTTGCAATCCCAGCATTTTGGGAGTCCAAGACAGGTGGATCACCTGAGGTCAGGAGTTCAAAACCAGCCTGGTCAACATGGTGAAACCCCATCTCTACTAAAAATACAAATGGTAGCAAGGCGCGGTGGCAGGTACCTGTAGTCCCAGCTACTTGGGAAACTGAGGCAGGAGAATCACTTGAACTCAGGAGGCAGAGGTTGCAGTGAGCCAACATCATGCCATTGCACTCCATCCTAGGTAACAAGAATGAAACTCCATTTCCAAAAAAAATAAATAAATAAGAAAAGGAAAAAAAAATATTTTTAATAACCTTGTGTGTGTTTTATTCAAGTGGCCATCTCTGCAACTTGCTGCTATTTTGCCTCCTTTGAATTCACCATTCCTGGTGGCAAAACCAATCGCTCAGAATTGTTCTAGTCTTGCCCAGTCATGCTTTTCTAATTAATATTCCTCAAGGAAGGTTCTAACTTTGAACTCATTTCAAAGTTACTTTAATTTTAAAGCTTGACTCAAGATCTTTAATTATTATATCTTAAAAATCTTAAATGTTTTCTGTTTCTGTTATTAACTGTCCTAGGTTAGGGATATTTAAAATAGCAGCTGATAATATGTTTTTTAAAAATTGTAAAAATGATTGTTAATATCTGGCTCTCATGTTTTTAAGAGGACATGGGAGCCTTTGAAAGATGGCTTGCCTGTCTACCTAGGGCTGGTCCCCAGGTCCAGATTTGAGAGTCTGGGCTGGCTGACTGCTGGGTGGCTTTGGTAGGAGCTGGCTTTTCTTCTGGCTCCATTTTTCTCTCCACCCCAGTATCTTGGGTTACTCTGGATAACTATGTGATGCCCATGTGCATGCCCAGTTGAAGGGCATTTGAGTCTTTCCCCGTGGAAATTACATAAATGGAATGTGTAGTGAGCCATGCGTGACTTATCGCTAAGGAATCTGGGGGAATGTAAAACTTGGATGACAGTGTCTTTTATGGGTCTTTCCTTCTCTTATCTCTTGATACAGCACGACTATCTTGAAGTCAGCAAATGGCCAGCAGAGGCGTCTTTCCATCTGTTCCAGAAAACCCCGTGGCTTGTGCAACCTGGGAAACTTGCCCACAGCCATCCCACAGAGTGAGTCAGCTCTCTGGCTCCCTTATCTACTGCCTCTTCCCAGACATGACTCCCTCTTTAGGAGCAGGCAAAGTAATGGGGAACCAGGGGAGACGCAGACACTCACCTAATGCACAATCCTGATGAGAATTTACCCAAATCCAAGGAGATGGAGATGGAACAGAGCTTGAGTCCTCTCCAGGACTGTTAACTGAAGATTTCTGTTGGGATATCATGTAGAATTTTGACCAGCATTCACCAAGGATGAACTGAAAGCAGGATCTGTCCCTCCATACACTGAGAACTGTAGAATATGCAAGGTACATGGAACTTACTTTCTTACGTGTAAAAGCTTGTACATGCCCATTATACATCTGTCCTAATGCTTTCCAAACAGTCCTCACTCAAAGCCTCACCAAGACCCAGAGGAGAAAATAAAGGCACAGAGGGGTGGGTGAGTCACTTGCCCAAGTCACAACACTGGAAGGGACAGAGCTTTTGTGTCAAATCCAGGAAGTTCGCCTCTTGGCTATAGGGCTTCTGATTAACCGTGGTCCCTGAGCCAGCGGCATCAAAATCACCCAGGAGCTTGATAGAGATAAAAAGTCACTGGCCTCCGCCCAGACTCACTGAATCAGAAACTCTGGGGAATGGGCCCAGGAATCTTTGTTTGAACAAGCTTGTCAGGGGGCTCTCATGCACACTGCAGTTTGAGGAATATTGAACTAGGCCTTTGGAATGAGATTTTTCATTACTGAGTGTTTTAGAGAAATTCTTGGGCAAATATCAGAAGAGATTCACTAGAGTCCGTTCTGGGTACAAGTTAATAAATAGGTTTCCTTTCTGAGGTACTCAGTGCAATAGTCAGACCTGTAAGAAGAAAGTAGATTTATGAACATACAAATGAAAAATGTATTCACTCTGTGAAAATAATATTCCCTTTAGAAAAGCGTTCACATAAACTTGGTGATTAATCTGATAGGGTGCAGTCAGGAAGGGTCAAGGGTCACCCCACATCTTGCATCTCAGGTCAGCCCACCTACTTCCATCTCTGCTCCCATTCTGGCCACAACTATGCTCAGCTCTCGCTCAGAAATCTACAATGGCTTCCTAACTCAACAGTCCTTCTATTCTGAAACTCATTCAAGATGTTCTTCACAGCCAGAGTGATTTTTCTGTGAATCTGAGCTAAGTAAAGCCCTTAAAGAATTGCTATTGCTCACAGGATATGGAACAAAATGCCTAACAAGGCCCCTGAGTCAGTGGGGCGTGGTCTGCCCATTCCTCCACCCCAAGACCCATAGAATGCAATTCTCCATCTCACTGCTTGCTCCAGTCACCCCAGCAATCTCTTATTTTCTCAAAAACACAAAGGCCTGCATGCCTCAGCTACTTTCATATGTTTGTCCCTTTCTTTAAATGCTTTTCCCCTCATTTCACTGTTTAAGCCATATATACTCTTCCAAATTCAGTTCAAATCTCACTTTGAGAAAACCTTTATGGATTCACCCAAGAGCTTACAGTGTTTGGCATCCCATCAAATAGTACCAGGCAGGCAAGGAAAGGAAAAATTCCATCATGAAGAGAAAAATCGACAAATCGAAACAGTCCCAGAACTGGCACAGGTGTCAGAATTAGCATACAAGGACATGAAAACGTTGTTATAACTGTATTTCAGAAGTTTGAAAACTTAACTAGACACATGTAAAGTATTAAAAAAAAAACAAACCCAAATTGATGGGATGTGGTGGCTCACACTTGTAATCTTAGAACTTTGGGAGGCCAGGACAGGAGGATGGCTTTAGCCCAGGAGTTTGACGCTGCAATGAGCTATGACAGCTCCACTGTACTCCAGCCTGAGGGACACAGTGAGACCCTGTCTCTTAAAAAAATTTTTTTTAAAGATCCAAATTGAACTTTTAGTGAACTGGAAGACATAACAATAGAAATTATTCAAAATGAAAAAAAGAATTTAAAAGAAAAACATAAAAAAAGCAACAGTGAGTGGTAGGACAATTTTATGTGACATTCATGTCTCACGTGCAAAGGGCTCATTAAGCCTATTTGACCTGTGGGTTTATCATTTTATCAAAATTGGAGATGTTTCAGTCATTATTTCTTCAAATTTTTTTTCTGCCCTCCCTGCAACCTCTCTCCTTTAGGGACTCTTGTTACACATATATTATAAGAAATATTGGAAGAAGTCTTCTAGGCAGAAGGAAAGGGAAATAAAAACCAGATGAAAATAAATAAACTGTACTAGAAATTTTAACTGTTAAATACGTTGGTAAATATATATACTTTAGAATTTAAATCACTTCAAAATATAATTGTTTAATGAAGAATAATACCAATATACGATAGAGTTCATACATATATAAAAGTGAATGCATGACAACAAAACCATTAAGACTGTATAGGTAGAAAAAGGGCAGATAGACGTTTATTATTTAGGCTTCTTATACTGTCCGTGAACCTGTGTAATATGACTTAAAGGTAGACTATGTTAAGTTAAAGATGTTAAACCTTACAACAACTAGTGAAAGAACAAAACAAGGAGTTACAGCTGAAATTCAACAAAAAAAGATAAAATGGAATCATAAAAAAATTCAGTTAATTTTTAAAAGGGTAAAATAAAGGAAAAGGGTAACACAGAATAAATCTTACAAATAGAAAGCAAATAGCAAAAGGAGATACTTAGACCTAACCATAGCAATAACCATATTCAGTATAAACGGTTTAAAACACCACAATAAAAAGTCAGAGATTGCCAGGTTGAATCAAAAAAACAAGACCTAATAAAAACAAGAAATTCTCATTAAATATAAATAGATAAACTGATTAAAAGTAAAATGTTCAGAAAGGATATACTATGCTAACCCTTCTGGAAAGAAGACTAGATGGCCGGGTGCAGTGGCTCACATCTGTAATCTCAGCACTTTGGCAGGCCAACGCAGGTGGATGACTTGAGGTCAGGAGTTCAAGATCAGCCTGGCCAACATGGTGAAATCCCATCTCTACTAAAATTACAAAAATTCATCAGGCATGGTAATGGGCACTTATAATCCCAGCTACTCAGGAGGCTGATGCAAGAGAATCACTTGAATCTGGGAGGCGGAGGTTGCAGTGAGCCAAGACGCTGTCACTGCACTCCAGCCTGAGTGACAGACAAAGACTCTGTCTCAAAAAAAAAAAAAAAAGAGAGACTTAAATAGCTATAAAAATATCAGACAAAGTTGATTTCAGAGTAAAGAATATTGCCAGTGATAAAGAAGGAATTGGAAATGGCATTATACACTCCTGTATTATTTGAAAAAATTCAAATAATACAATATGTACATATTTATGCATTTGAATATGTACTTACTTAGTAATTGAAACATTCAACACACTTTTCTTTAGGCTACTCCCTATGCCTACCACCATTTAGGTATTAAAAAAAAAAAAGGGATGAAGTTGGACACGGCCCTAGACCTAGGGGAGCACAATCTATTAGGGAGACAAGACAATAACTTTGTTTTTTAAGCTAATAAAAGATGTGTCAGATGTTAATTGAAAAATGGGAGTTCAGAGAAAAGAGTATTTCTGGCATTGTTGCAATTAGGGAAAGTTTCTGGAAGAGAGCTAAATCCCCAGAGTATGCACAGATCAAGAGAAAGAGGGAGGAAGGAAGGCATTTTATAATAATTGAGAAAATTTTAATTTATGTGGCTGGGTAGGTTTTTACTTTGCTTTATACTTCCTATACTCTCCATTTTTATTCCTCCTACTCGGGCGGAGAGACCATTTTTGCCCCATTGCTGCCAGGCTTTCTGGCTTTTGTGAAGAGTGGTTTGGCTGGATGCAGGGGAACTCCCCTGGTGAAGGGGCCATGGCTGTGCAGGCGTTCCAGCAACCTACGGAGAAACAGCAAGGCCCAGGCCACATGGAGGCCTGCCTGTCTTGGCATCCTTGGAAAGATTGGTGTGCCTTCATGTGGGGCATAAAACAACACATTTGTTACACCCCATTCTGGGACAATGACCAAGACCAACTTATCACCTGTGTGGAGAGATGAGAAAGATCAATCAGGCACCAAGCACCACCTTGAGAGTAGGTCACTAAGCAAGCCCCACAAACTTCACACACCTCCAGAGTGAGGGGACCCCAAAAGAGATGGAATTACCATGCTCCACCAGCTCAGGGGAATGAGGCCTGAAGTGGATATTAAGTTGAATTATGGGTGATTTTTTAAAAGCCTACACATCTGAGTTTTGGGGTTGAGATTTGTGTTCACAACACACATCAACAGCTCAACAGTGAGAGTCATTTTCTTGTAATAACGTGATTACTCTTTCTTCTTTCTTAGGTACGTTGAAGGAGGTCAGTTTGGAGAACCACGGTGTAGACACTTATTCTCTCCCTTTGTGTTTCAGATAAACTCAGAGCAGGAGGGCAGCAAGGAATAGCAGTGAAAGCATGGTGCTAAATCCAACCCCTTACTGGCTGCTGAGACCTGGAAATGGAGTTCATCAGCTATAAAACAGGAGTGATGATGCCTCATTATGTTTGTGTGATGATAAACAGAGTCAGTATATTAAAAAGCTTGTATGAGTGGCAGACATGGGACATGCTTCCCTCTGGCTGGCCAGCCTGTCGTCTTCTCCACCATGTGTCCAGAGAAAAGCTTTGCAAATCAACTTCTCGATGAATGATGAGGGAAGCAGGAAATCATGTTAGTTTGGTTTATAATGCAAGAAGTTACAGAATACAGAGTCCTCAAAACTGAGAATGTGCTAGTTGTGTGAGTATAACAAGGGTCTTTCTTGGGACTCAGCCAGGATTCAAACTTATCAAGGAAAATTGGGGGAGCAGGTGGGGTAGTCAAGTGATTCTATTTGCATGAATAGATTTGTGAGTGAGATGATACCTACTTGTCCAGGAACGTTGAGTGGTGCTCATGCTGGGAGGATTGTGATTTGGACACCCTGGGAGATGTCATACCTGACATCAGCTTTCTCCCAGGTGACAGCTGCACCTTCTAAGGGCTTCTCAGGTGGCCGAGCTCAATGAGTGTAGAAAGGAGAAGTGCGAGGATGATTCGTGAGCACAGGGTGGACAGCCTCTGGGGTGACCAGTGCATTAGCAAGGGAGAGATATTCTGCATTATGCAGGTGTGCGCAAGAACTAAAGAAAATAACTGTCATGAGAGTTCTGACCTCATTAATATCCACCGACTAGAGGCAATAGAAATCTAAGCTTGAAAAGCATGAGGGAACATAAGGGCTGTGTTCTCTTGCCCTTGGGACACAGCTTTTCATTACATGTTGTACTAATTTAACCATGGTGGAGATCGAAGAGCCCCAGTGATTTCCCAATAAAATGCTCCAGCTGCATAAACTTGCTTGACCTTCGGTAGACACTCATTCCCTACAATCCACATCTACCGCAGGCTCACTTTCTGGATAGAGAGAATCCTCGGTGTGACTGAAGCAAGAGGTCTCCCATGACTTGCTTTTTGCCTGGCATGGAGGCATTGTTTGTCCTGGTGACAAAGGACACATAGCCCTGTCTTTCCTCTGGAGGACACTGGATTCATTCTCAGTTCTGGGATTACTTTGCATTAATCAAGACCTCCTAACATATCTCTATTTTGAAAATGACAAGCATGCTGTGATGAGGTTCTCAAGGTCTGGCCACAGCTTTCTCTTAATATTCACGAGACGTGGCAGTGCTCAGCTTCTGTCTTGGCTTCGGGGCTGTCGAGACAGGCACAGCAGCAAGTGAGCACACCTCCTGAAGTCCTGTGGCTTTCCCCATTTTCTCTCCCTGTCCCATCCCCTTCTCTTTTCTTTCCCCTCATCTCCATTCTTTTCTTTCTTTCATTCCTGTCACTGTTTTCTTCTTTGCTTTTGTTCTGTTTCCAGTTTTCAAAACACATTTATAAAGAGGGCATCCTCTGAGCCAAAAGGAACAAAACTGTTTGACATTCTTTATTGGTAGCAGGCTGCCGCCTCAAGGGCATTGTAAATACTTCACAGACTTTCCCTCCCTAAGGGGACTGCCTAATTCTCAGTTACAGAATGTCATTAGCTCTAATGAGTGCTGGTTTCCCTGCTAGAAAATAGCAACTAACAAATTATAAAATATCAGAATTCATACCAATAAACTGTCTTGTATTTGCAACATGAATGAATTGGGCTATCATAATTGTCAAGGACACAAAAAGCAAAAATAACATGCCTGAATAAATGATATTTTCCAATAATTTCTTAATTTAAAATATTCAAGTAGGCAAACAAAAAGACTACATTTCCCAGACTCCATTGCAGTTAGGTTGAGACCATGTGACTGAGTTCTGGCTAGTGAAAAATAGGTGAAAATTATATACTTCCAGGTGTGGATTTTGTTGAGACAGAGTCTCACTCTGTTGCCCAGGCTGCAAGCTGGAGTGCAGTGGCAAAATCTCGGTTTACTACAACTTCCGCCTCCCAAGTTGAAGCAATTCTTCTGCCTCAGTCTCCTCAGTAGCTGAGACTGCAGGTGCACACCACCATGCCTGGCTAATTTTTGTATTTTAGTAGATAGGGGGTTTCGCCATGTTAGCCAGGCTGGTCTCAAACTCCTGACCTCAGGTGATCTGCCTGCCTCAGCTTCCTAAAGTGCTGGGATCATAGGCATAAGCCACAAAGCCCAGCCCAGGGGTGTTCTTTAAAAATACCTCTCACAGGCTTTTTTTACTCCATGCTACAAGATTTAGGAGGATTGCCCAATCCACATTGCATTGTGTGTCAAACATATAATTTTAAATTGTGTTAATATCCTGAGATTTGTACTAATTTAACCATGGTGGAGCTCAAAGAGCCCCAGTAATTTCCCAATGAAATGTTCCAGTTGTGTAAACTTGCTTGACCTTCAGTAGATGCTCATTTCCTGTGGTTCACATCTACTGTAGGCTCACATCCTGGACAAGGAGAATCCTCACTGTGACTGAAATAAGAGGTTTGCAAAACAGTATAACTTATCCTGACTCATACAGTGGAAAATTATAATTTAAGCATCTGCTAAAGCTAATAAAATCTCAGAATAAGACAAAGAAATAAATCTTCATAACCTTGGATTTGGCACTGGATTCTTAGATATGACACCAAAAAGCAACCACAGCAAAAGAAAAAAATAGATAGGAGGACGATCCAAGATGGCTGAATAGGAACAGCTCTGGAGTGCAGTTCCCACCGAGAACGCAGAGGGTGAATGATCACTGCATTTCCAAATGAATGTTTACTGCCCACAGACCAGGAGATTCCCCAGCAGAAAAGTGTCACAAGTCTCCAGCATGGCTGTTTCAGCCAGTGCAGCGGGTCTCCACACAAAAACTCACACAAATCTGGGCATTGTTTCAACTGGCACCTGGAACATCAGGGAGACAGAATTGTCCATTCAGCTGACAAAAGGGGGCTGAAACAGGTAGCCAGGTGATCTGGCTCAGCGGGTCCCACCCCCACAAAGACAAGCAATCTGAAATGCTTTGGATTGAGAGTTTCACAGAAAGCACAGCTGGACCTGGGATGGTCCAGCTCTGTGGAGGGAAGGGCATCCACCATTACCAAAGCAATCCACCACTACCAAGGCAGTCCGCCATTACTGAAGCAGTCTGCCATTACTGAGGCAGTCCATCATTACAGAGACAGTCTGCCGTTATTCAGGTAGACCACCATTACTGAGGCAGTTCTAACTATACCTCTATAAACAAAACTGCAAGGAAGTTCACACAGCAGCTGGGCAGAGCCCACGGCAGCTCAGCAACACCTCTGCTGGCAGACTGTGACTAGGCTACCTCCTTGTTGGGCAAGGCATCTCTGAGAAAAGGCAGCAGCATGTCAGGAACTTATAAATAAAGCCCCATCAGGACAGAGCACCTGGGGAAGAAAAGGCAATTATGAGCACTGCTGCAGCAGACTTAAATGTACCTGCCCAGCAGCACTCAATGGAAGAATGGAGCTCACAGCTCAGCCCTTGAGCTCCTATAAGAGACAGACTGTCTCCTCAAGCAGCTCTCTGACCCCTGTATATCCAAAGAGACACCTCATAAGGGAGAGCTCAGGCTGACATCTGGCAGGTATCCTTCTGGGACAAAGATAACAGAAGAAGAAGCTGGCAGCAACTCTCACTGGTCTGCAGCTGCTGCAGGTGATTCCACAGGCAAGCAGGGTCTGGAGTGGACCTCCAGCTGTCCTAAAACAGAGGAGCCTGACTGTTAGAAGGAAAACTAAAAAACAGAAAGAAATAACTTCATCATCAACAAAAAGGTTGTCCACTCAGAGACCCCATCCAAAAGTCAGCAACTACAAAGACCACAGGTAGATAAATCCACAAAGATGGGAAGAAACCAGTACAAAAAGGATGAAAACACCAAAAACCAGAATGCCTCTCCTCCTCCAAGGGATCACACCTACTCACTATCAAGGGAACAAGGCTGGATGGAGAATGAGCCTGACAAATTGACAGAAACAGGCTTCAGAAAGTGGGTAATAACAAACTTCTCTGAGCTAAAAGATCATGTTCTAACCCAATGCAAAGAAACTAAGAACCTTTAAAAACTTAGAGAAAATGCTAACAAGAAAAAACAGCTGAGAAAAGAATGTAAATGAATTGATGGAGCTGAAAATCACAACACGAGAACTTCACAAAGCATACACAAGTTTCAATATCTGAATCAACCAAACAGAAGAAAGGATATCAGAGACTAAAGATCAACTCAATGAAATAAAATAAGAAGGCAAAATTAGAGAAAAAAGAGTGAAAAGAAATGAACGAAGCCTCCAAGACATATGGAATTATGTGAAAAGATCTAGTCTACGTTTGATAGATGTACCTGAATGTGACAGAGAGAATGAATCCAAGCTGGGAAACACTCTTCAGGATATTATGCAGGAGAATTTCCCCAACCTAGCAAGGCAAGCCACCATTCAAGTCCAGGAAATACAGAGAACACCACAAAGATATTCCTCAAGAAGAGCAGCCCCAAGGCACATAATTGTCAGATTCACCAGGATTGAAATGAAGGATAAAATGCTAAGAGCAGTCAGAGAGAAAGGTCAGGTTACCCACAAAGGGAAGCCCATCAGACTCACAGCAGATCTCCCAGCAAAAACTCTACAAGCCAGAAGAGAGTCAGGGCCAATATTCAACATCCTTAAAGAAAAGAATTTTCAACCTAGAATTTCATATCCAGCTAAACTAAGCTTCATAAGTGAAGGAGAAATAAAATCCTTTAGGAACAAGCAATTGCTGAGAGATTTCATCACCACCAGGCCTGCCTTACAAGAGCTTCTGAAAGAAGCACTAAACAAGGAAAGGAACAACCAGTTCCAGCCACTCCAAAAACGTACCAAATGGGAAAGACCAATGACACATGAAAAAAAGCATCAACTAACATGCAAAACATCCAGCTAGCATCTAAATGGCAGGATCAAATTCACACACAACATATTAACCTTAAATGTAAATGGGCTAAACGCCCCAATCAAAAGACACAGACTGGCACATTGGATAAAAAGCCAAAACCCATTGGTGTGCTGTATCCAGGAAGCCCATCTCACATGTAAAGACACACAAAGGCTCAAGATAAAGAGATGGAGGAAGATTTACCAAGCAAGTGGAGAGCAAAAAAAGCAGGAGTTGCAATCCTAGTCTCTGATAAAGTAGACTTTAAACCAGCAAAGATCAAAAGAGACAAAGAAGGGCATTACATTATGGTAAAAGGGTCAATGCAACAAGAAGAGCTAACGATCCTAAATATATACGCACCCAATACAGGAGCACCCAGATACATAAAGCAAGTTCTTCACAACTTATAAAGAGACTTAGACTCCCACACAGTAATAGTGGGACATTTTAACACTCCACTGTCAATACTAGACAGATTAACTAGACGGAAAATTAACAAGGATATTCAGGACTTGAAATCAGATCTGGACCAAGCAAACCTAACAGATATTTATAGAACTCTCCACCTGGAATCCACAGAACATACATTCTTCTCAGCACCACATCACACCTACTCTAAAATTGACCACATAATTGGAAGTAAATCACTCCTCAGCAAATACAAAAGAATGGAAATCATAACAAACAGTCTCTCAGACCACAGTGTAATCAAATTAGAACTCAGGATTAAGAAACTAACTCAGAACCTCACAACTTCATGGAAAATAAACAACTAGATCTTGAATGTGGACTGGATAAACAATGAAATGAGGCAGAAATAAAGATGTTCTTCAAAAGCAATAAGAACAAAGACACAACTTACCAATATCCCTGGGACGCATTTAAAGTATGTCTAGAGGAAAATTTATAGCAATAAATGCCCACATGAGAAGCAAGGAAAGATCTAAAATCGACATCCTATCATTAAAATTGAAAGAGCTAGAGGAGCAAGATCAAAAAACTCAAAAGCTAGCAGAAGACAAGAAATAACTAAGATCAGAGCAGAACTGAAGGAGATAGAGACACAAAAAACACTTCAAAAAATTAATAAATCCAGGAGCTGGTTTTTTGAAACAATCAATAAAATAGACCACTAGCCAGATTAATAAAAAAGAAAAGAGAAGAATCAAATAGATGCAATAAAAAATGATAAAGGGGATATCACCACTGATTCCACAGAAATACAAACCACCATCAGAGATTACTATAAACAATCTATGCACATAAATAAACCAGTAAACCTGGAAGAAATGGATACATTCCTGGACACTTGCACCCTCCCAAGCCTAAACCAGGAAGAAGTCAAAACCCTGAATAGACCAGTAACAAGGGCTGAAGTTGAGGCAGCAATTAATAGCCTACCCACCGAAAAAAGCTCAGGTCCAGATGGGTTCACAGACAAATTCTACCAGACATACAAAGAGGAGCTGGTACCACTCCTTCTGAAACTATTCCAAACAATCCAAAAAGAGGGAATCCCTCCCAAATCATTTTATGAGACCAACTTCATCCTGATACCAAAACCCAGCAGAGACTCAACAAGAAAAGAAAACTTCAGGCCAGTATCCATGATGAGCATAGACACAAAAATCTTCAATAAAATACTGGCAAACCAATTGCAACAGCACATCAAAAAGCTTATCCACCATGATCAAGTAGGCTTTATCCCAAGTATGCAAGGCTGGTTCAACATATAAACATAATTCAGCAACTAAACAGAACCAAAGACAAAAACCACATGATTATCTCAATAGATGCATAGAAGACTTTTGACAAAATTCAACATCCCTTTATGCTAAAAACTCTCAATAAACTAGGTATTGACAGAACGTATCTCAAAACAATAAAAGCTATTTACAACAAAAGCACAGCCAATATCATTCTGAATGGGCAGAAACCAGATTTCCCTTTGAAATCTGTCACTAGACAAGGATGCCCTCTGTCACTACTCCTATTCAATATAGTATTGGAAGTTCTAGCCAGAGCAATCAGGCAAGAAAAAGAAATAAAGGGTATTCACTTAGGAAAGGAGGAAGTCAAATTGTCTCTATTTGCAGACGACATGATTGTATATTTACAAGACCCCATTGTCTCAGTCCAAAATCCCCTGAAACTGATAAGCAACTTCAGCAAAGTGTCAGGATACAAAATCAATGTGCAGAAATCATAAACATTCTTAGACACTAATAACAGACTTAAAGAGAGCCAAATCAAGAACAAATTGCCATTCATAATTGCTACAAAGACAATAAAATATCTAGGAATACAACTAACAAAGGATATAAAGGACCTCTTCAAGGGGAAGTACAAACCACTGCTCAAGGAAATAAGAGAGGACACAAATAGATGGAGAAACATTCCATGCTCATGATTAATCCAGATGCATTAAAAACTTAAACATAAGACCTAACACCATAAAAACCCTAGAAGAAAACCTAGGCAAAACCATTGAGGACATAGGCATAGTCAAGGTCTTCATGACTAAAACACCAAAAGCATTGGCAACAAAAGCCAAAATAGACAAATGGGATCTAATTAAACTCCAGAGCTTCTGCACAGCAAAAGAAACAATCATTAGAGTGACCTGGCAACCAACAGAATGGGAAAAAATATTTGCAATATACCCATCTGACAAAGGGCTAATATTCAGAATCTACAAAAAACTAAAACAGATTTACAAGAAAAAAAAATTCAAAATGGGTGAAGTATATGAACTGACACTTTTCAAAAGAAGACATATATGAGGCCAACAAACATGAAAAAATGCTCATCATCACAATCATTAGAGAAATACAAATCAAAACCACATTGAGCTACCATCTCATGCCAGTTAAAATGCAATCATTAAAAAATCTAGGGACAACAGATGCTAGAGAAGATGTGGAGAAATAAGAACACTTTTACATTTTTGGTAGGAGTATAAATTAGTTCAACCATTGTGGAAGACAGTGTGGAGATTCCTCAAGGACCTAGAAATAGAAATTCCATTTGAACCAGCAGTCCCATTACTGGGTATATATCCAAAGGAATATAAATCATTCTATTATAAAGACACAAACAGAAATTGGCCCCTGTCTGGCCCCTCTTTCCTGACAAATTCCTGCTCTCTGAGCCACATTACCTTTGTGAGGCTGAAAGCCAGTGCTGCCGTGCTGCCAGCTAAGAACTGGGGTGGGCATGGGTCTCTCCTTCTCCTAGCTGAGAATGAATATGCCCAACATCCCAAATCTTCCCTCTCCCTGCGCCCTTTACTGACACATAGGGACTCAAAGCCACTTTGTCTCTGGACACCTTACTCCTACCTACAGGGAGATTTTCATAAGCTAGTGACCATGGAGCAATACTGGAGTCACTTCCAGCCCAAATCACCATGCAGAGATACAAGCCAACTCCTTCTCTCACATGAGGGAAATTTCAACTCATTGAGATACTCAAAATGGATGCCCTGGGCTTATCAAAACTTTGATGCAATACTCAATTTTGTTTAAAAGTCATACATATAGATACGCATGCATGTATATACTGTATACAAAGATAGGGTTTGAAAAGGTTATTGAGGAAACATACACTAAAACATATGTTTGAGCAGTAGTAGATTTACAAGTGATTTTTAATGTCCTGTTTTATCCAATTTTGGTACAATAAATATGCAACAGTTTTAGAATCAGAAAAGACATGATATAAAAGTTGCTCATCAGACTAGAACAAATAGAAGAAAGAATTTCAGAGCTTGAAGACAAGGCTTTAGGATGAACCCAATCAGAAAAGACAAAGAATCAAAATAAATGAAGTCTTCAAGAAATATGGGATTATGTAAAACAGCCAACTCTAATTGGTGTTCCTGAGGGAGAAAAGAAGTCTATAAGTTTGGAAAACTTATTTGAGGGAATAATTAAGGAAAACTTCCCTGGTCTTTGATAATTCCTTGGTCTTAGAGATATAGATATCCAAATATAAGAAGCTCAAAGAACTTCTGGGAAATGCATTGCAAAAAGGTCATCACAAAGCCACATAGTCATCAGGTTGTCTAAAGTCAACATAAAGGAAAGAACTGTAAGAGCTATGAGACAAAAGCATCAGGTAACCTACAAAGGAAAACCTATCAATCTAACAGCAGATTTCTCAGCAGAAATCTTAGAAGCCAGAAGATCCAGACATATATTTGGCTTTCTTAAACAAAATAATTGTCAGCCAAGAATTGCGTATTCAACAAAACTAAGCTTTATGAATGAAGGAAAGATAAAGATAAATTGTCCCTCAGACAAATGCTGAGGGAATTTGCCACTACCAAACCAACACTACAAGAAACGCTAGAAGGAGTTCTAAACCTTGAAACAAAAGCTCAATACCAACTAAGACAGAAGCTCCTTAAAGCGTAAATCTTAAAGGGCCTATAAAACAATAACACAATGAAAAACAATTTAGGTAACAACTAACAGAATAAATAGAACAGTACCTCGTATCTCATATTAAAGTTGAATGTAAATGGACTAAATGTTCCATTTAAAAGATACAGAATGACACAATGAATAAAAAAATCACCAGCCAAATAGCTGCTGACTTCAAGAGACTCACCTAACACATAGGGATTCATATAAACTTAAGATAAAGGGGTGGGAAAAGATATTCCATGCAAATATAAACTAAAAGCAAGCCGGAGTAGCTATTCTCATATCAGATTAAACAGAGTTTAAAGCAATAGCAATAAAAAAGAAAAGAAAGACAAAGAAGGGCATTATATAATGATAAAAGGATTAGTCCAACAGGAAGATATTACAATCCTAAATTTATATGCACCCAACACAGGCACTCCCAGATTTACAAGGCAATTACTACTAGACTTAAGAAATAAGACATACAGCAACACACTAATAGCGGGGGACTTCAATTGTCCACTGAAAGCACTAGACAGATCATCAAGACAGATGGTCAATAAAGAAACAATGTACTTAGTCTACACCCTAGAACAAATGGACTTAACAGCTATTTACAGAACATTCTATAAAACAACTGTGGAATATACATTCTTCTCATCAGCACATGAAACATTCTCCAAGATAGACCATACGATAGACCACGAAAAAAGTCTCAATAAATTTAAGAAAGTAGAAATCATACAAGTATCTTCTCAGACCACAGTGGAATAAAACTGGAAATCAACTCCGAAGGGAACCCTCAAAACTATACAAATATGTGGAAATTAAATAATCTGCTCTTGAATAATTTTTGGGTTAACAATGAAATCAAGATGGAAATTATTTGAAATGAATGATAGTAGTAACACAACTTACAAAAACCTATGGGATACAGCAAAAGTGGTGCTAAGAATAAAGTTCATAGCATTCAATGCTGACATCAAAACATCTGAAAGAGCACAAATAGACAATCTAAGGTCACACCACCAAGAACTACAGAAACAAGAACAAACTAAATCCAAACCCAGCAGAAAAAAAGAAATAACAAAGATAAGACCAGAATTAAAAGAAACTGAAAGAAAACAACAATTAAAAAACAATACAGGCCGGGCACAGTGGCTCAAGCCTGTAATCCCAGCACTGTGGGAGGCCGAGGCGGGTGGATCACGAGGTCAAGAGATCGAGACCATCCTGGTCAACATGGTGAAACCCCGTCTCTACTAAAACTACAAAAAATTAGCTGGGCATGGTGGCGCGTGCCTGTAATCCCAGCGACTCAGGAGGCTGGGGCAGGAGAATTGCCTGAACCCGGGAGGCAGAGGTTGCGGTGAGCCGAGATCGCGCCATTGCACTCCAGCCTGGGTAAAAAGAGCAAAACTCCGTTTCAAAAAAAAAAAAAAAAAAAAAAAAAATACAATGGCTCCGTGCAGTAAATGAAGAAAATGTGATATATACATAACATAGAAT
Organism: Sapajus apella; assembly: GCF_009761245.1. Taxonomy (NCBI): domain Eukaryota; kingdom Metazoa; phylum Chordata; class Mammalia; order Primates; family Cebidae; genus Sapajus; species Sapajus apella. The sequence continues at coordinate 556,083 of NW_022437058.1, read as the reverse complement.
GCTTCTCAGCCATACAAAGGAATGAAATAATGTCTTTTGCAGCAACTTAGATGGAGCTGGAGGCCATTATTCTAAGTGAAGTAACTCAGGAATGGAAAACCAAATATCATATTTCCTGCTTATAAGTGGGAGCTGAGCTATGAGGACTCAAAGACACAAGAATGATATAATGGACTTGGGAACTCAGTGGGGAAGGCTGGAAGGGGATAAGCAATAAAAGACTACATGCTGGGTACAGTGTACACTGCTCAGGTGACAGGTGCCCTAAAATCTAAGAAATCACCGCCAAAGAACTTAATGTAACCAAGAAGTACCTGTACCCCAAAGACTATTGAAATAAAATTGCTTTTAATGGCTCATGATTTTAATTTAATTTAAAAGAAAATCATGTTGCATTTTAAAGTTTATTTTAAGGAAAACATTGACCATGACTTTATCTTCTTTCCATGAAGGTTCAATGAGAGGGTAATGATCATAAAAATAGTGGCTATGTCCAAATAATGTCCGGATGATTGGTATCACAAGCTGGTACTTTTCCAAAATATTTCTGAAAACTGAGCTAAGGCCCACAGCTTGGTAAAAACAAACAAACAAAAAATGTTGATCTTTTAGAGGACTTTGATTCCAAATAAGGACATTGATTTATAAGAAGGGTATTGCAAAAATTTATATTATCTTGAACAGTAGTTAGCTTCTCAATGAATATGTTCATATTTTCTGGGAGAAAAGAGTTTTGTCTTATAATCAACTTTAAAACAAATACTTCTTGAAATAAACCTGCAAAAATACTTTGAGTCACATGAAAATCTTAGTGATAAACAGGCAAACGGTACAATAATGTGGTTTACATTCTCCTGGTAAACATGCTAGGGATGGGCCAAGGGCATTAAAATGTGTAAATATTCACAATGAGCTCACTCCTCCCACCCAGGAATTCTTGGACCACTGTCTAAAACTTCAGGAAATACATGGAAACGGATCCCAGAGCCTGGTGAAACTGCTTCTAAGGTCAATATCTTCTGAGCCTATACACATAACTCCAGAGCATGTTCCTTCACAGTAAATTGGCTCTGGGGTCTGCAGACAGATACTTGCACCCTGTTTCCTCTTTTTCCTGTCCCTTTTCTTTTTCTAGCCCTCTTTTTTTCCAATTCTTTTGCCTCTTACTATTTAGTATCTGCTGAGACAAAATATTGTCATGATTTTCTTGCAGTGGTCAGGACAAATACCTGAATTAATCAAATAACTGAGTCATTAGCAGGTTGTTTGGGCAATTATTATCCAGATCGTTGACTCGGGGATTCACCTGTGGATAGCCATAGGCTTCATAGCTCAGAGGTTTAGAACCACAACTTCTAAGTTGTAGTTTCTTCCTCCGTGCTTCACCAAAATTTTTCTCCAGTAAACAATGCGTTTTTCTCCAGTAAAGTGGTTCTCAAAGTATGGTCCAGGGACCTGGGGAGACTCCAAGATCCTTTCAAGGGATTCATGAAGTCAAAAGTATTTTCATGATAACACTGAGACATTATTCGTCTCATCCCCTTATGAGTCTAGGATGGAATTTTCCAGAGGCTACATGATAAGTGATGTCATGACAGATTAAGTACAGAGCCAGCTATGAGAATCCAGCTGCCTTTTATTAAGGTATGCATTAAAGATATTTTTAAAATGTACAACAATGCCATTCTTTTCCCTAAATAACCTTTATTTGGAAACTGTGTTTATATTAACATGTGATGGTTTGTTATTCTTATTTTTGAATAAATTAATAAGTTAATTTTTAGATTTATTTGTTTTAATTTCTAAAATGATAAATATCAATTGCTATGATGCACATAAACAAAAGCTGTTTGGGATTCTCAATTATTTTTCAGAATGTCAAAGAGGCATGACAACCAGAAAAAATGATTACTGCTTTTCTAGTACGATTTAAAACAAACAATGTTATTAAATAGGCTCATTTTATTTTGGCTTTGTCTGATAGAATCTCTTTGGGGCTAGATGTGGCAGCTTTGTAAGGTGTCCACTTGGCCAGGCTGAACAGCATTCCCACAGTTGCCTTTCTCGTGTGTTTCTGGCCAGAGGCAGCCAAAGAAAGGCTCTAGTGCAGTATTTGAAGCTGAGACATGAAGCAGCCATCACCATGTAACTCACCATGTAATATCTGCTTCCAAGAAATGGCCACTTCAAGTCATTCACATGCCGTTGGCTTTCACCCTTCATCTGTGGATGCACCTCCTTGGAGTGAGGCACAGCCAGGCCTCCTGCTGCTCCACCTTCCCACCAATCCTCCTTCGGATACTCTGACTGCTGAGCCAGCTGCATGTGATGAAACCTGGCTTCTGCAGGGCATGCACACCATCAAGGGCAAAGAGAACACAAGAAAGGGCCTGAGTTTCCATCTGTTCTCCCGGGCTCCAGCTGGTGCACTTCAGCATCTTCTTGCTTGCCCTATTTTATATCCATCTTATTTTCCAGTTGCCCTTTCTATGAGTACCTTCAAGCTCCATCACCAAATATGAAGGCAACTGCCTTCACCAGCTCCCACACCTACATGAGGTCAAATCCTTGAATGGCACATAACACACTAGAGCAATGAAGAGGATCTAACTAAAGATGGGGAAGGAAAAGTGTGTGTACAGAGACAAGAAGTCATAGACATAGTTATATTGAAAGATACAATAACCTTCTCCTCCTCATTGTGATATTATCACACCTTTCCACGCTTGGGCTTCTGAGGTTGTTACGCTGAAAGTCTCCCCTAACTACAGAGTCACACATAGAACTGCATCCACAAAGAGGTAGATTGATAGTGGGGTGGTTTCATGGGTGTGTATTTATCTCCAAATTCATCAGATTATCTACATTAATTAAACACAGATTTTTGTGCTACAACTATACCTCAATAAAATGACAGCTTTTTCAAAAAGAGAGGGAAAGAAGGCTGAGCTCATTTGAAACAATGGCTCAGTTTGTCACACCTGGAAGCACATTTGTTATTAGGCCAAGGAAGTTGGAGAAAAGACCTTCATGGCATCATTGCGGCCATCTGTGCAAGACAAACAGCCAGCCTCCTAGCTGGGAATAAGTGGCAAGTGTGTCTGCATACATTCTGCCTCCCTGTCATTCTTCCCTTTAATTTCACTTTTGTTTTTCAAGTATTTGTTGAATTGCATGCCTTCCATGTGACCAGCACTGGGTTGGATTCCATGAGCAAATACATTTTTTTTGTACTTGGGGAATTCGTTAGTTACCTGTTGCTGCATAACAAATTACCCCCAAAACTTAGCAGCTGAAAGCAACAAATTTCTCTTAACTCACAAAGTTCCTGACAGTCAAAAATCTTGGACTGACTTATCTGGGTCTTTCTGACTCAGGATTTCTTATGAGGTTTCAGTCAATTTGTTGCCCAAGACTGCAGTTATACCTAGGTTTGACTAGGGCTGGAAGATCTGCTTCCAAGAAATAGCCAGTTCAAGTCATTCACATGCCATTGACAAAAGGCCTCAGTTTCTCATTATGTAGGCTCCTCCACAGGTGATACAGTTTGGATGTGCATCCCCTCCAAATCTCATGTTGAAATGTGATCCCCAGGAGGTGGACATGGTAGAAGGTGTTTGGGTCAGGGAGGTGGCTCCCTCATGAATGGTTTAGTGCCTTTCTTGCAATAATGAGTGAGTTCTCATTCTGATTTGACACAAGATCTAGTCACTTAAGAGAGCCAGGCAGTTCTCTCCTCCCTTTATCTTGCTCCCTCCTTCACCGTGTGACGTGCTGCTCCCTCTTGTTTCACCATCATTAGAAGCTCACTGAGGCCCTCATCAGAAGCAGTTGCCAGCACCATGCTTCCTATACATCCTGCAGAATCATGAGCCAAAATAAACCTCTTTTCTTTATAAATTACCCAGCTTCTGGTATTTCTTTATAGCAACACAAGTGAACTAGCACAGAAAATTGTTACCAAGGAGTGGGATGTTGCTATAAAGATACTTGAACATGTGGAAGCAACTTTGAAGCTGGGTAACAGACACACTGGAAGAGTGTGGAGGGCTCTGAAGAAGACAGGAAGACAAGGGAAAGTTTCGAACTTCTTTGAGACTGGTTAATTTGTTGTGATCAAGGTACTGATAGAAATATAGACAGCGTTTTTCCAACAAGAAGCTATAAGAACAAACAAAATTAAAAAAAAAAAAACAGAAAGAAAGAAATATAGACTGTGAAGTCCACGCTGATAAAGTCCCAGACAGAAATGAAGAAGTTATTGGGAACTAGAGCAAAGGTCACCCTTATTATACCCTAGCAAAGAACTTTGCTTCATCGTGTCCATGTTCTCCAGTTTTATGAAAGGTTGAACTTAAGAGTGATAACTTAGCATATCTGACAGAAGAAATTTCTAAGCAGCAAAGCATTCAAGATGTAGCCTGACTTCTTCTAACAATCTAAGACCAAATATGGAAGCAGAGGAATAACTTAAAGTTAGAATTTGTCATTAAAAGGGAAGCATAGTATAAAAATTTGGAATATCTGCAGCCTGGCTATGTGGCAGAGAAGAAAAGAGCATTTTTAGGGGAAGAATCCAAGTAGGCTAAGGAACAACCGCTTGTTGGAGAGACTAACATAACTAAAAGGGAGCCAAGTGCTAATCATCAAGACAATAGAAAAAGCGCTCGGCATTTCAGAAGTCTCGGAGGTAGCCACTCTCATCACAAGCCCAGAGGCCCAGGAGGCAAGCATAGCTTCAGGGCCAGGCCCAGGGCTCCATTGCCCTGAGCAGTGTCACGATGCTGCTTCCAGAATCCTGGTACTCCATCTCCAGCCTCAGTGAAAAGGACCACAGATACAGTTCAGGCCACAATTCCAAATGGCACAAGCCATAAACCTTGGTGGTTTCCACATGGTGTTAAGCCTGCAGATGTGCAGAATTCAGAAGAGAAGGAGACTTGGAAGCTTCCTCCTGGAGTTCAGAGGATGTATTGGAAAACCTGGATGCCCAGGCAGATGCCTGCAACAGGGGTGGAGCCCCCACAGAAAGACTATACTAAAGAAGTGCTGAAGAGAAATATGGGTTTGGAGCCACCACACAGAGTCCCCACCATCAGGGCACTACTTAGTGGAACTGTGGGAAGGAAGCCACTGCCCTCCAGACCAGAGAATGGTAGCACCATCAGCAGCTTACACCCTGAGCCTAGAAAATCTGCAGGCATTCAACTCCAACCCATGAGAGCAGCCAGAGAGTTTGCACCCTGCAAAACCAGAGGGGCAGAACTACTAGGGCCTTGGGAACCCACACCTTTCACCACTATGCCCAGCATGTTGGACATGGTGTCAAGGAAGATTATTTTGGAGCTTTAAGATTTAATGTCTGTCCTGCTGGGTTTTACTTGTGTGAGTCATGTTGTCCCTTTCTTTTGGCCAATTTTTTTTTTGAATGGAAATCTTTACCCAATACTTGTTCTATCATTGTATCTTGTAAGTAAATAATTTGTTTGTTTGTTTCAATTTTGTGGGCTCATAGGCAGAAAGAACTTGCCTTGAGTCTTTGATGAGACTTTGGACTTTGAACTTGAGACTTTTGAGTTAATGCTAGAATGAGTTAAGACTTTGAGAGACTACTGAGAAGGGATTATTGTTTTTTGCCATATGAGAGGACAGGAGATTTGGAGGACTGGTGGCAGAATGATATGGTTTACCCCCTCCAAATTTCATGTTGAAATGTGATCCCTAATGTTGAAAGTGGGTCTAGCAGGAGGGTTTGAATCTTGGAGGTGGATACCTCCTGAATGGCTTAGCGTCCTCCTCACAGTAATGAATGTGTTCTCACTCTGATTTCACACAAGATCTGGTTGTTTAAAAGAGTGTGCCACCCTTTTTGTCTCTTGCTCCATCTCTCATCATGTGACATGTTGTACTCCTCCTTCACTTTCTGCCATGATCAAAAGGTCCCTGAGGCCCTCACCAAAAGTAGATGCTGGCACCATGCTTCCTATACAGCCTGCAGAACCATGAGCTAAATAAACATCTTTTCTTTATAAATTACACAGTCTCTGGTTTTCTTTATAGCAATGCAAATAGACTAACATGATAGACTGTTAGTGAAATGGCAGTTGGCTTCTCCCAGAGCAAGTGATCAGAGAGAGAGTGAGAAAACGAGACAGAAGTAGGAGAGTCTTTTATAGCCTAGAATCAGAAATGATAAGCCATCACTTCTGCCATATTTTATTGGTCACACAGAACAATCCAGAAAGTAACCCACAAAGGCATGAATCTCTGGAGGTGGAAATCTGGGGAGATTGAGAACCACTATGATGGCTGTCTGTCATAAGGAACTCATCATGTTATGACCCAGGAAAAGATAGAATGATGAACATATAATCCTTAGCAACTCAATTAATTCTTCTCTATATTTATTCATTGGTTCATTTTATTTTCATGGAAAAAATAATGTGATGTCAGCAAGAAGGTATTTCTATCTTGTGGACTAGAAAAATAAAGCAAAAATAATCTTTGACTTGCCCAAAGTCAGCAGGTAATGATGCGGCTGAGACTAGATCTTAAACTTTTAATTGACTATGTTTTCCTCTTCTGCTTTTCCATTACAGAGTGAGGCAATGAGGGTTCAGATGCAGTTTCCCGTGGGATGGAATAAAGAATGACCAGCAGGCAGAAGATAAAGAGAAGGTTTCTGCCATTTCAGGAGAATTTCCTATATGATCCTCCTCCATGATTTTCAAATTAGTAGTTTTCAAATAATGCCCTTTCTTTCTACCCTGAACAAAATGTCCTGCTGCTAAAATTAAATTAATTTTTTTACCAAATACTCATACATACACAATATTGGATAAAATTTTCTTTATTTTAATTTTTTCTCTCCTAAATTGTTCTCAAATTTAGAAGCTTGGTACCAATTATCCACTGAGAACTTGCAGAAAACAACATAAATAAAGAACAAATGACTCATTGAAAAAAACAGACACAGACAATATGTTCAGTTAATGCTTTGTGGCATTTTGAATGTATTTTCATATGCACTTAAGATTCTTTCACATTATGCAAATATATTTTCATAATTATTCCTAACTTGCATGTTTCATTAAATGAATTGAGATTTCCAATGTCTTACCAAGGCATAATGTGAATATCTGGAGGTTAGCTTGCTGAACAAAATCAGTAGCACTGAAGATGAGATTCATTCTAATTCACCATCTCTCCTGAGCAGTAGAATTCAGATCTTTGTCTTCCATAAAAATATATATTGGAGGAAAAAAAAATTAATGTTCTGCCCTGGAAGATACAGACTAGGAAAATAACTTCCTAGTGGCATCCAGTCAGCTTGATTTTCTGGTGGCCACTATGCTTTCCTCTTAGTCAGACACCTAAGAGAAAAGTCTTCCATCATACCTGGAAGTTATTTCTCTTCCTCTCTGCTAATGTGTGCAAACTTGTCATTAGCCATGCCTATGAGGCTGTTAGCCTCTCCAGGGTAGGAATCCTGCATCCTTAGCCTCCCACAGTACCTTGTCATAGAGAAGTGGTAAATAATTATCTGTTGAATGAATGACTGGCTCAGAAGTCTCAGAAGGCCTGATCCTACTCCCAGAGCTTTCTCATCACAACTTTTCTCAGCCAAAGATCCACAGGAGAATTAACCTACAGACAAGATTTCAGGAACCATTTTCTCTTTTTTACCAAGAATTCTACATAGCCAGTACCATTGTAGATGGAGAGGAGATTAGCTAATTTATTATATATGGTAGTTACCTTAGAGGATTGGAGCTTTATTCTACCGGGAATCCTCATTGAGAAGGATTAACTAAGGTTTTAAAGATAATGGCTTATAGCAGAAGTACACAAATTAGGTGGATATGGAGCCTGCAGCTCTACCTGGGAAGACACATCTATGTGCATTTGAGCTCCCTCAATGGCACAAACCTAAACTTCATGAGCATAGAAAGTAGGTTAATCATTTCTAGGGACAAGAGGACTTTAGGGATGGAGCGTGACTGCAAATAGGCACGAAGGATCTTTGTGAGGCAATGAAAATTATCTAAAATTGGATTGTGATAGTAGTTACACAATTCTATAAGTATACTAAGAATCACTGTATTAGACACTTAAATAGCAAATTTTACGGTATGTAAATTATATCTTAAAAACCATTTAAAAATATATTTATCCATAAACATCTCCTATAAGGACAACTAAAAACAGGCATGAAAAGAAAGAGTCCACATGGAAATGAAACACAGGCTGACTTCCAGCCAGTAGTGTCACACTATTGTTAAGAATAAAGGTGATGAAAACAACCGTATGTTAAAGATTTTTAAACTTTCCCTCTTTAATCATTCATTTCTCACATCCTTTGAACACGTTCAATTTTAAAACTCCTTCAGCTGTCTCCGTTTTCAATTCCCACTGACTTACATATTCATTCATGAAACAAATATTCAGCAAAAAGCTATCATGTGACCAATAGTTTTCTCAACACATAGATAAATAAAACGTAAGACCTATCAACTCTTAAGAAACACACTCCTGAATGATAACAGCAAAAAGGACAGAGTCAGGAACTCCAAAATTTCACTCATCCATAAAAGCAATTACAAAAAAAAAACACAGGCAAAGTCAATGTTTTCAGAAATCTGGAAACTACCAAAACTTTGGTGAAATCTAGGGAGCACTTATTCAAAAACAAAGCCTAAATCTTCAGCAAAATCAATGAGTGTTGTAGCATTTTAACTTACTCTATTTCACCACCCATGACCCAGCTGAGTAGTAGTCTTGAAAATAACAACTTGAATTCCTAGCACAGGTCCCAGACGGAGTTAAAAAGACCTTATTTGGAAGGAATAGTCACATTTAATGTGTCTGGTGGTTTCCTGGAAGACATGCTCAAAAGCATGTCTTTGTATTTATTTCACCTGAATGTGAAATAAATCATGGCCCAGTGCTAAAGCTGCTACCGGAGAGCTATGCCAGAACCCTTTATAGGCAAAGATTTTAATTGCTGCTGCATGAGGCAATGGATAATAGCACACAATAGACTAAGCAAAAAGCTTGGGGGGAAAAGCAGGGAATGAGGAGCTTTGGGGGGAAAAAAGAGGACTTTGAAAAGCTCCCCATATTTATCAGACTGTGGAAAGCCACATGAATATCCAGGGTGTGTAGACACACATGTAGGAAACACCTGAAGATGTCATAAACTCTCACCTCTAGCTGACCTTGAGGCTCTGTGAAAGGAGGAAGTGAAGGCTGTCAGAAGTAAACTGCCTCATTGAATGTTAAATGTGTACTCCAAAACACAAACATACACACACACACAGCCTCTTACCAAATACTGTGAGGTATTTTTTTGTCTCAGTCATTGGAGGAATCTTTGTTGAATCATTAGCTGAGCATTAAGCTAACAGAAGACAGATTTCAGTGACCACATATGGCAAAGAACACAGACTACAAAATTTGTTCAGAAAAAACACTAAACACAAGAACAACTACCCCTACAAGAAGAAGCAACAGCAGAATCTGAGGAAGAAGACATATTCAACATTTCCACATTGTAATATACAAAATGTCAAATTTCCACTAAAAAGCATGCAAAGAAATAAGAAAGTTTTACCAATACACATGTGGGAAAACAGTCAATAGGAACTCCTGGAAAGGCCCAGATATTGGACTTATTAAGCAAAGACTTTATATAAAGTATTTTAAACGTGCTCAAAGAAATTAAGAAAATGCTCTTTAAAAAAAAAACTGAAGGATAGGCCAGGTGCAGTGACTCATGGCTATAATCTCAGCACTTTGGAAGGCAAAGGCAGGTGGACAAGTTGAGCCTGGAGTTTCAGACCAGCCTCAGCAACAAGGCAAAATCCTGTCTCTACAAAATATACAAAAATTAGCTGGGCGTGGAGTCTGGGACTATGTGCCTGTAGTCCCAGCTATTTGGGAGGCTGAGGCAGGAGGATCACTTGAATCCAGGAGTTCGAGGCTACAGTGAGCCATAATCACACCACTGCACTCCAGTCTGGGTGACAGAGTGAGAGTGAGACCCTGTCTCAAAAAAAAAAATGTAAGAATAGTATTAAAATAAATAACGAGTCATCCAATAGAAAATATCACTTAAGAGAAACTGTTAAAAAGAAAAAAAAAAAACTAAAAATTCTGGAGCTGAAAAGTACAACAACTGAAATGAGAAATTCACTACAGAGGCTCAACTGCAGATTTGAGCAGGCAGAATAAATAATCAGCAAACTTGAGAAGGCAATTGAAAGCATCTGTCTTAAAAAGAAAGAAAAAATATAAAGAAAAATTAACAAAATCTCAGATACCATTGGGACACCATGAAGCATACCAACATACATATATTGAGATTCCATTGGCATCACTTTGCCAGGGACCACAACCTGCAACCCCACAACCAGAGGCAATTGTGGAGCCCAGTCAGTGGCATCATGCAACCAAGAAGCCCAGCCAGTAGCCTGCCTGAACTCAGAGCCCAGCCAGCAGCCTTTCCTGACTGCAAACCCCACTAGCAGACCCACCTGACTTCAGAGTCCATCCAGCAGCCCCATCCAAGCTCAAAGTACAGACAGTGGTCCTGCCCAACTAGAAGATTAACAGCAAGACCCACCTACCCAAGGACACAACCAACTGGTCTGTCCAAACCCCAGGTTGGAATGAATGGTTAAGGTATATCTGTGCCAAAGTGAACTTGTAAAGGCTAGACAAGGTGAGCACTTCTGCAAATGCACAGCAACAAACACAAGAATACAAAAATCACAAAGAGTCCAGGAACATGACACCATCAAAGGAAACTAATAAAGCTCCAATAATTTACCCAAAAAAGATGGAGATCTAAAAACACTCTAATAAAAAATTCAGAATAATCCTCTCGGGAAAGTTAAATAAACTACTAGAAAACATAGATAGCTAAACAATATTCAGAAAACAACACATGAACAAAACGAGTAGTTCAACAAAGAAACAAAAAAAAAAAAACATAATTTTTTCTTAAAATCCCAAATAGAAATCCTACAGAGTAGGAATGCAATGACTAAACTGAAAAAGTCAATAGAGAATTTCAACAGCAGACTCAATTAAGCACAATAAAGAATCAGAGGACTAGAAGATGGGTCATTTGAAAAGATCTGATCAGAGGGCAAAAGGACAAAACAAAAGCTATGAAGAAAGCCTACAGGATTTATGGGACACAACCAAGAGAAACAAATATACATTACAGACATTCCAGGAGAAGATGGAGAGAGAAAAGGACAGAATGTGTTTTTAAAAATAATGACTGACCAGTTGCAATGGCTCACGTCTGTAATCCCATCACTTTGGGAGGCCAAGACGGGAGGATCACCTGAAGTCAGGAGTTCAAAGCCAGCCCCCCCAACATGGTGAAACCGCATTTCTACTAAAAATACAAAAATTAGCTAGGCATAGTGATGCGCACCTATAATCCCAGCTACTTGGGAAGCTGAGGCAGGAGAATAGCTTGAATCTGAAAGACAGAGGTTGTGGTGAGTTGAGATTGTGCCACTGCACTCCAGTCCAGATGACAGAATGAGACTCTGTCTCAAACATAAATAAATAAATAAATAAATAAAAACTGAAACCATATTCAGAAAATTAAAACTGGATCCCTTCCTTATGCCTTATGCAAAAATTAACTCAAAATGGATTAAAGACTAAATGTAAAACTCAAAACTATAAAAACCCTAGAAGAAAATTTAGGCAATACTATTCAAGACACAGGCATGGGCAAAAACTTTACGATGAAATTGCCAAAAGAACAAAAATTGACAAATGGGATCTAATTAAACTAAAGAGCTTCTGTATATCAAACGAAACTATCATCAGAGTGAACAGACAACCTACAGAATGGGAGAAAATATCTGCAATCCATCCATCTGACAAAGGTCTAATATCCATAATCTACAAGGAACTTGATCACATTTGCAAGAAAAAGAACAAACAAACAATCCCATCAAAAAGTGGGCAAAGAATATGAACAGACACTTCTCAAAAGAAGGCATTTATGCAATCAACAAACATATGAAAAAAGGCTCAACATGACTGATCATCAGAGAAATGCAAGTCAAAACTACAATGAGATACCAACTCATGTCAGTCAGAATGGCGATTATTAAAAAGTCAAGAAACAATAGATGCTGATGAAGCTGTGGAGAAATAGAAACTTTTACACTGTTGGTGGGAATGTAAATTAGTTCAACCATTGTGGAAGACAGTGTGGTGATTCCTCAAGAATCTAGAACCAGAAATAGCATTTGACCCAGCAATTTCATTACTGGGTATATACCCAAAGGAATATAAATCATTCTACTATAAATACACATGCACATGTATGTTTACTGCAGCAGTATTTAATAGCAAAGATATGGAGCCAACCCAAATACCCATCAATAATAGACTGGATAAAGAAAATGTGGTGCATATACACCATGGAATACTATGCAGCCATAAAAAGGAATAATATCATGTCTTTTGCAGGGACATGGATGAAGCTGGAAGCCATCATCCTCAGCAAACTAACACAGGAACAGAAAACCAAACACCGCATGTTCTCACTTATAAGTGGGAGTTGAACAATGAGAACACATGGGCACAGTAAGGGGAACAACACACACCAGGGCCTGTCAGCGGGTGGGAAATGAGGGAAGGGAGAGCATTAGGACAAATAACCAATGTGTGTGGGACTTAGAACCTAGATAACAGGTTGATAGGTGCAGCAAACCACCATAGCACATGTATACCTATGTGACACACCTGCAGGTTCTGCACATGTATCCCAGAAATTAAACTGTTAAGAAATAAAAGTAGTTCAACATCACTGATCATTAGAGAAATGCAAATCAAAACCACAATGAGATACCATCTCACACCAGTCAGAATGATGATTATTAAAAAGTCAGGAAACAACAGATGTCAGCAAGGTTGCAGAGAAAAACAGGAATGCTTTTACACTGTTGGTGGGAATGCAAATTAGTTCAACCATTGTGGAAGACAGTGTGGTGATTCCTCAAAGATTTAGAATCAGAAATACCATTTGACCCAGCAATCCCATTACTAGGTATATACCCAAGGGAATATAAATCATTCTATTATAAAGATACATGAACATGTATGTTCACTGCAGCACTGTTTACAATAACAGAGACATGGAATCAACCCAAATGCCCATCAGTAATAGCTGGATAAAGAAAATGTGGTACATATACACCATGGAATACTATGCCGCTATAAAAAGGAATGAAATTATGTCCTTTGCAGGGACATGGATGAAGCTGGAAGCCATTATCCTCAGCAAACTAATGCAGGAACAGAAAACCAAACACTGCATGTTCTCAAAGTAGAAGCTGAACAATGAGAATACATGGACACAGGGAGGAGAGAAACACTTACTGGGGCCTGTTGGGGTAGGGCAGGGGTGGGAGAGCATTAGGGAAAAGAGCTGATTCATTCTGGGCTTAATACCTAGGTGATGGGTTGAAAGTTGCAGCAAAACATCACAGCACACATTAATTTATGTAACAAATGCACATCCTACACATGTACCCAGAATTTAATTTAAAATTTTTTAAAGTGTAGAATGGACAATAAAAAATGGCTGAAAACTTCTAAAATTTGAGAAAAGAAATGAACATCCACACTCATGAGGCCCAAAAGTCCCCAAATAGGTTGAGCTCAAAAAGTCTTCATCAAGACACATTATAATTAAACTGTCAAAAATTAAAGACAAAGAGAAGCTTCAAAGCAGCAAAGGAAAAGCAACTTGTTACATACATGTAAGCCCCAATAAGACTACTGGTAGATATTCTTAACAGAAACCTTACAACTCAGGAAACAACTGGATGATATACTCAAAATAGTAAAAGAAAAAATACTGTGAACCAAGAGTACTATACCTAGAAAAGCTATTCTTCAGAAATAAAAGAGATAAAGAGTTTCCCAAACAAACAAAAACTGAAGGAGTTTATCACCACCAGATCTGCCTTATAAGAAATAGTAAAGAAAGTTTTTCAAGCTGAACAAAAACTGAAGGAGTTTATCACCACCAGACCTGCCTTATAAGAAATAGTAAAGAAAGTTTTTCAAGCTGAAATAAAAGAACAGGAATTAACAACATAAAAACATATAAATGTATAAATCTCATAATCAAAGTAAATACATAATCAATGTCAGAATTCCCTAGTCTTGTAATAATGATGCATAAATCACTTTTAATTCTGGCATAAAAGTTAAAAAACAAATATAAATAACTGTAACTACAATAATTTGTTATTGGATGCACAATGTAAAAAGATATAACTTGTAACATCAATAAGCTAAAATGTGAGGGGGAAGAATTAAATATATAGAATGTCTGTACGCAATCAAAGTTTAAGTTGTTACCAGTTTAAAATAGCATAGTGACTATAGTTAACAATAGTTTTTCCTATACTAAAAATTTGCTAAGAGAGTAGATCCTAAATGTTCTACTACACTGAAATGTTCTACTATCACAGAAAAAAAGATAACTAGGTGAGGTAATAGATTAATTAACTTGGTTACAGTAATCATTTCATAATACATATGTAAATCAAATCAACGTATTGTACAGCTTAAATTTATGCAATTTTACTTGTCAATTATACCTCAATGAAACTGGGGAAAAAACAAACACTGATAAGGATGTGTTGCAATGAACAACAGAAAGTCTCATTTATTGCTGATGAGAATGCAAAATGGTGCAGTTACTTTGAAAGACAGATTGGCAGTATCATACAAAACTAAACATACTCTTACCATATGATTCAGCAGTCACACTGTTTAGTATTTACCCAAATGAGCTGAAAAATGTCTACACAGAAAGCTCTTCACAAACATGTACAGAAGCTTTACTTGTAATTGCCAAAAGTTGGAAGCAACAAAGATGTCCTTCAATAGGTGAATGAATAAACTGCAGCATATCCATACAGTGGAATATTATTTAGCAATAAAATGGAATAAACTGTTGAGCCATGAAAAGAGATGGAGGAATCTTAAATACAAATTATATAGCCAGCTCTGTTCTTTAATCAGGAGATAGAAATACAGTCTCAGAAAAGCAATGGACCAATTATTAAGTAAAAAAAAATCAATCTAAAACAGCTACAGACTGTATGATTTCAACTATGTAACATTGAGCAAAACTGTATAAACTATAAAAAGATCTGTGGTGGTAAGGGTTTTGGGAAGAAAGATAGGGATTAGTAGATAAAGCACAGGATATTTTTAGGCAGTGAAACTATTCTGGATAATACTGTAGTGATGGATATAAATTATCATATGTTTGTCAAAATCCATAGAATATACAACACAAAAAATGAGTCCTACTGACTTTAGTTAATAATAATGTATATCAATATTGACTTATCAATTGTGAAAAATGTACCACAGTAATCCAAAATGTTAATAATAGGGGCTCCTAAGGGTGGAAGAGTGAGGGGATAAATAGAAAATCTCTGTATTTTCCACTCAATTTTTCTGTAAACCTAAAATTGCTCAAAAGTAAATTATATTTTTTAATAAAAGAGAAATTAAAACATTCTAATATTTAAAAAAAACTGAGTTTGTCACTAGCAGACCTGTCCTATAAGAAATTCTAAGAGTCCTAAAGCTGAAATAAAATGACACTAAACAGTTAGTTAAATATTATGAAGAAGTAAGGAACACCAGTAAAAGTAACTACATAGATAATATGAAAGACAGTATTCATGTATTTCTTGTTTGTAACCTCTTTTTTATATATAATTTAAAAGACAATTGCATAAAGCAGTAATTATAAACATATGTTGTTGAGCATGCAATGCATAAAGATGTAATTTGTGAAAATAATATAAAATGAGAGGAAATTGAGTGGTATAAGAGCTAAGTTTTGTATACTATTGAAAATTAAGTTGTTATTAATCTAAATAAATTATTATAATTTAAAATGTTAATTGTAATTCCCAAGGTAACCACTAAGAAAATAAATTTTAAAACATTGTTAAAGAAGTGACAAGAGAATAAAATGGTACACAAGAAAATATCTATTTAACAAAAAAAATTAATGAAGGAATTGAGGAAGAAAAAAGATATACGATATAGAAAACCAATAGCAAAATGGCAGAATTATTTCCTTATCAGTAATTCTATCAAATATAAATGGATTAAACTATTCAGTTAAATGGCATAGGCTGGCAGAATGGATTATTTTTTAAACATAGTCCAACTATATTCTGTCTACAAGAATTCACTTTAGATTTAAAGACATAAATAGGTTGAAAGTAAAATGTTGAAAAATATTCTATGCAAATAGTTATCAAAGGAGAGCTGGAATGGCTATACTCATATTAAACAAAATAGACTTCAATATAAAAATTGTTAAAGAGACAAAAAGGACATTATAAAATTATTACTATAAAAGGGTCAATTTGTCAAGAGGGTGTAACACTTATAAACATATATGCACCTAAAAGCAGAGCTCCACAATACACAAAGAAAAAACTGACACAATTGAAGGCAAAGAAAAAATTGAGTTTAACAATAATAGTTGAAGACTTTAATGCCAGCTTTCAATGATGTCTAGAAAAACTAGATAGAAAATCAACAAGAAAAAAGAAAACTTAAGCAATACTATAAGCCAATTAAATCTAACAAATATCTATAGAACACTCCACCCAATAAGAAATGAATACACATTCTTCTGAAGTGAACTATTCTCCAGAATGGGCCATATATTAATTCAGAAAAACACATCTCAACAAATATAAAAATATAAAATTATGCCAAGTGTATTCTCCAACAATGGAATAAAACTAGAAATTATTCATTGAAGAAAATTTAGAAAATTCACAAAGAGTGAAAATTAAACACTCCTAAATAACTGATGAGTCAAAAAGCATATCACAGGAGAAACTAAAACATATTTTTAGGTGAATTAAAACAAAAACACAGCATACCAAAACACTGCTGAAAGAAATCAGAGATGACACAAACAAATGGAAAAACATGCTGTGCTCATCAATAGGAAGAATCAATATCAGTAAAATGGACATACTGTTCAAATTTACAGATTCAGTACAATCCCTATCAAACTACCATGATATTCTTCACAGAGTAGAAAAAAACTATTTTAAAATTCATGTGGAAACAAAAAAGAGCCTAACACCCCTTTAAGGCAATTCCCCCACTGCCCCCAAAAAAGACAAAGCTGGAGGCATCATGTTATCTGACTTCATTTTTTTTTTTTTTTGAGACGGAATCTTACTTTGTAACCCAGGCTGGAGTGCAGTGGGGTAATATCAGTTCACTATAACCTCTGCCTCTGAGGGTCAAGTGATTCTGACTCAGCCTCCTGAGTAGCTGGGGTTACAGGCATGCGCCACTATGCCCAGTTAATTTTTGTATTTTTAGTAGAGACAAAGTTTCGCCATGTCGGCCAGGCTGATCTGGAACTCCTGACCGTAGGTGATCCACCGGCCTCAGCCTCCCAAAGTGCTGGGATTACAGGCATAAGCCACCGCACCCAGACACGTTACCTGACTTCAAAATCTAGAGTGACCAAAACAACATGATACAAAAATAGACATATAGACCAATGGAACAAAATAGAGAGCCCAGAAATAATGCTGCATGCCTATAACCATGTGATCTTCAACAAGGCCAACAAAAATAAGCAATGGGGAAAGGATTTTCTATTCAGTAAATGATGTTGGGATAACTAGCTAGCCATATGCAGAAGACTGAAACTGGACCCCTTCCTTGAACCATATACAAAAATTAACTCAAGATGGATTAAAGACTTAAATGTAAAACCCAAAACTATAAAAATCCTGGAAGAAAACCTAGGAAATGCCATCTGGACATAGGACCTGGCAAAGATTTCATGACAAAGATGTCAAAAGCAATTGCAACAAAACCAAAAATTGACAAATGGGACCCAATCAAACTAAAGAGCTTGTGCACAGCAAAAGAAACTATCAACAGAGTAAACAGACAACCTACAGAATGAGTGAAAATATCTGCCAACTATGCCTCTAAAAAGGGTTTAATATCCAGAATCCATAAGGAACTTAAACAAATTTACAAGCAAAAAAACAGACAATATCATTAAAAAGTGGGCAAATAACATGAACAGACACTTTTCAAAAGAAGATATGTATGCAGCCAGCAAGCATGTGAGAAAATGCTCAACGTCACTAATCATTACAGAAATGCAAATCAAAACCACAGTGAGATACCATCTCAAACCAGACACAATAGCCGTTATTAAAAAAATAATAATAATAACATGCTCTGATGAGGTTACAGAGTAAAGAACACTTACACACTGCTAGTGGTAGTGTAAACTAGTTTAGTCATTACGGAAAGCAGTGTGGCGATTTCTCAAAGAACTGAAAACAGAATTACCATTCAACCCAGCAATCCAATTGTTGAATATACATCCAAAGGAATACAATTCATTCTGCTGTAGTGACACATGCACACATATGTTTACTGCAGCACTATTCACGACAAAGATATGGAATCAAACTAAATGCCCATCAACAGTAGACTGAATAAAGAAAATGTGGTACATATATACCACATACTCCTACACAGCCATATGTCCTTTGCAGCAACATAAATTGAGCTGGAGATCATCATCATAAGCAAACTAACACAGAAACAGAAAACCAAATACTGTATATTCTCATTTATAAGTGGGAGCTAAACAATGAGAACACATGAAAACAAAGGGAAGAACAACTGGACACCAGGGCCTCACTTGAGGGTGGAGGGTAGAAGAAGTAAGAGGGTCAAAAAAATATATATTGCATATTATACTTACTACCTGAGTAACTAAATAATCAGTACACCAAACCCCCATGACATAAAGTTTACCTATATAACAATCCTGTACATATACCCCTAAACCTAAAATAAAAGCTTTTTAAAAAGATGCTAGAAAAAGAGCAAACTAAACCTAAGCCAGAAGGAAAAAAAGCAAACATTATAGGAGAGATAATGAAGTAGAGAATAGAATGACAATTTAAAAAATTAATTTAAAAAAATGAGTTCCTTGAAAAGATCAACAAAATTGAAAACGTTTTGGCTAGACTAGCCAAGAAAAAAAAGAGGATACTTAAATTATTAAAATCAGGAACAAAGGAAAATATGTTGCAAATGATTATAGAGAAATTAAAAGCATTGTCAAACAATACTGTGAACAATTGTATGCCAACAAATTAGATAATCTAGATTAAATGGACAATTTTTGGAGACATACAAGCTACCAAAATTGACTTAGGAAGAAACAGAAAATCTGAATAGACTTATAACAAATAAAGAGATTGAGTCAACCATCCAAAAGTTTCCAATAAAGAAATCCCAGGACCAGATGATGAATTCTACCAAATTTTAAAGAATTAGTAGGAATGCTTCTTAGACTCTTCCAAAAAAGTAGAATTGAGAAAACTTCCTAACTCACTCCATGAGGTCAGCATTACCATGATACCAAAACCAGATAAAGACATCACAAGAAAAGAACACTACAGACCAAAGTCTTTTATGAATGTAGATGCCAAAACACTCAACAAAATACTAGCAAACTGAAGGCTGGGCATGGTAGCTCACACCTGTAATCCCAGCACTTTGGGAGGCCAAGGCAGTCATATCACCTGAGGCCAGGACGTTGAGATCAGTGTGACCAACATGGTGAAACGTCGTCACTACTAAAAATACAAAAATTAGTGAGGTGTGGTGGCACACACCTGTAATCCCAGCTACTCAGAAGGCTGAGATGTGAGAATCATTTGAACCCAGGAGGCAGAGGTTGCAGTGAGCCAAGATAGTGCCATTGCACTGTAGCCTGGGCAACAAGCAAGACTCCATCTACCCCTCCCCAAAAAATAAAATACTAGCAAACAGAATCCAGGAGCATATTAAGGGGATTATACATTATCACCAAGTGAGAGTAATCCCAGGAATGTAAAAGTGATTCTAACATATAAAAATCAAAGTAACACACCATATCAATAGAATAAAGGAAAAGACTGATTCCTCAATGTGTTGCATTCTGGATTCAGGGCTTTCCACACCCCAATAAACTGCCCTAAGATCACCAATTACAAGTTCACTGCAGAATTTAATAGATTTTAATCTTTCTGTCACTTGAGCCTTGGAGGACATGAGACCTGTTGGCCACATGCTTCTGGCTCTCCTCGTGCCATCCAAGCATTTCTTTCCAGTCTCCTTCATGAGCCTTCCTGCTTACTCTTTGACAAATGACCTTCTCTGTTCATACTCTAACATCTCCCTGAACACAGTCATTCACTGTTTGGTTTAACTGCCACCTTATACCCCATCCCAGGACTCTCCCCTGATCTCCAGACCCATGTATCCCTTTGCCCACTGGATAATGCAAACTGGATAATTCTAAGCTGTTCAAGTTCCATGTGGCTAGAATTGGATTCCTTATCTTCTACCCAAAACCTTCTGCTATGCCATGATTATTCGATATATTTAAAAGAATAGCCACAAGCCTGTTATTATTAAATAGTTCAACCCAGTTGTCCAAAGCACAACCTTGGAAATCACTGCCAACCTCTTCCTCAACACTCAGCATTCAAGAGATCGCTAAATCCTGAGGATTAGTGACAAAGCTCTTCTACATCTGACACAGCTCTGCCGAAATCTGTACCGTCTGTTTCCTAGAATATTACTTTAGGCTCCTAAGTAAATGTTCCTTTTTTTTTTCCCTTCAATCCATTATCCACATTGCAACCAAAGTGATCTTTTCATAACGAATGTAACCCCGTAACTCCAAATAATACCCAAGATACACAAACATATACACAAATAATAGTAACAGCATTGTTTCAATTCTTAAACATTGCTGGATTCTTTCAGATCCAGCTAAAACACCCCACTTTTGGTTAAAAGATGACTTAAATTTTCTCTTAAAATCCCATACATATGAGGACACCCTCTTTTGTGCCCCAACACTTCTCCCCAACACACATGCACACCTCCTACCTAGCTATGGTCAACCACTCAATACACACCTATCCTGCATGACTTCAAGGTCTTTGAAGAATGAACCTTATTGTTATTCATTTCTGTATCCTTAGCGTATATATCACTGTCTGATATGTTATGAATTAAGAGCTTAAGAGCTATTTCTACATAGTCAATGGATTATTATGAAATACAATACTATCCCAGACAGTATTAAAGTCTGCTACTTATTCTGAGACCAACACAGGACACCATAATTTAATGCACACATGGAGAAAGAGGAGAAAATATGAGGAAAGCATCTAACGCTTGGAAAACTATGCTTATTGGGAGACTAAAGAATATCTCAACTTGAAAAATGGAGACTGAGAAGGGATTTAAATATATCCTCAAATATAGTAATTATGGTAGAAAAGTAATCCTTGCAGGCCAAGCCTCTATTCTACTCCTGACTAGCTGTGGGAACCCACTCTTTCTAGGCCCAAGCTTTGGTTCCTATTAAACTGTAAGGCTAGGCTCTAAGCTCCCTTACAGCACTAGTGCTCTATGATTCTAAAGTTATGTATTACATTAAAGCAGAATAAAGAAAAATACACAGGTGTCAGCACAAGGGACTTTGTTAAACCCAGGAAAGTATTTTCCCAGACCAGAACTGATTTCAGAGTGGAGTGACTGTGAGCAGGGCTATGCAGACTTGTTTGCTGAATGCCCTGATCAACAGGGAAGTCTTCGGTCATCCTGCAGGATTCATGTTGTGTTCTTCCTGGAGGAAGCAGAGCGGCTGGAGGGAGAGTTTGAGACAGATTATCCAAATCTGGATCTCTGATATTTTCATAAACATTTTGTGTCAAAGAAGGTCTTCTTTTCTGAAAAGATCACACCAACTCCTCGGGGCATGTGGAAAAAAATCAATAAGATGAGTCATCATCAATGCTTCCTGTCATCAGAATAATCATAAGTGATAATTCTATAAAGAGTGGCATGTTATGGGGTGTGAGGGGAGGGGGGCTTTTGGTAAAAAGACAGCAGAATTTTATCTTAAAACTAGAAATTCAGATATAACTGGGAGTACATTTTCATAGCAGTGTGAACTTCCCTCCACAAATCAGCAGCCAATGACCTCCGTGCTTGATCTTAAGGAAGCTGAATGCTGGCATGAATTCACTGTTTGCTGAAAAAAAGACAGAAAAAATCCAGATGGCAGCTTATGGCCTCAGTCAATCTTCTGCCATGAGTTCTCTCAAGTCTATATTTAGCATGATCTGATTGAGTAAGATCACATGCTCAGAGTAAACTCAGCCCAGTATATCAGCTATGATTTACTTCCAGAAGCAGTAATAAATCTCCCTGTTGGAATTTTATTCAGTTGCTGCTGGCTAGGTTCTTTGCCTGTTTGTATTATGCCTTGAAGCTGTAAATATGTAGAATTAAAATGGGCAAGAGATACCTATATTTATATCGGTTTCTATATCTCTATATCTATCTGCTCTACAGCTTGCCTCCTGTAGAATGAGATTAATCCCTTTAAAATATTATTATTAATCACAGTCAGTTGCTCAAGACAATACAATAGGGGGAATGAACAGCTTCCAAGAACCACCTACTTCACTGTGGATTCCCCACCAAGAAAAATAAATACTGAATTTTTCTCAGCTACTGAAAATGTCAATTCCACCACAGCAGCAGAAAAATAGCCTTAGTAGGTAAAGACATTTGAGCCAAGTTAGACTTTGGGAACATAGCAGCCTAGGCTGAGATGAAGCCAGAGGAAATTAGCCTCTTTCCATTTATGGGAACTGAATTTGAGCTGGAGAAGAAGAGTTGGGCACATCTTGGAAGTGACAAGTTTAACGTTTGCGTTCCGGTAATCATAGCCTGTCATTCCTCAAGACGAGGATGTGTGTCTGTCCTTCCCAAAATAACCCTGAGTCTTCTGCTGGCCTGGATAAGCATCCTGACTCAATGATTCAGGAAGGGCTGGATAGGAAAGGGGCATGTCGGCCCGTATCAGATGAGGTCACACCATTTTACTGGGCTCATGGGGCTCAGGTTCAGTGCCCATTCAAATATAGCCAGATATTTCTTCCCAGATAAAGCAGAAGACTCCACATCTTACCCTGTGTACTCCCACCATAAACCAAGTTAGATTGGAAACTTCAATTGACCTTTCTCAATGAGGATTATTGACAGAATAAAGCTCCAGTCCACTAGGGCAACCAAATATGTAACAAATTAGCATATCTCCTCTCCATCTACAATAGTACTAGCTATGTTGCAATCTTGGGAAATGGAGAATTAGTCATCGAAAACACTTGTCTGTAGCCTAATTCTCTTTTGGGACCCTGATTGGAAAAGGCCTCTTAGGAAGCTTCAGGGATAAGATGAAGCCTTCTGAGACTTCTGGACCAGACCTGTGGACTTCAGTCTAGAACATATAGTTGGAGACTGGGGTTTCCTGGATCTTATCCAGTCTTGGCATGGGAGGCATGCCTTTTGCCCCACAGTAGGGCCTGTCAAGATTTAACAGCAACTGCTGACCTTGCTATTGTAATGCAGGCTTATCACCATGTTACTCCAGCTGCCTACAATACCTGTTGATACAGAGGAAGCATGTCAGTGATTCACCTTGGCTTTGTCCTGTATCTAAGAATTCATAATGAGTTCCATGATGACACAGTGGGCTGAAAATCTTAGTCAAGGGCATTTTAAAAACTTGCATATACTATTTCTTTTTTTGTTAAAATACACTCTCATTAGTTTTATGTTGTGAAGATTACAAATGTGGGTGGATGAAAAAGACATACCTGAGTCTAGTGTTGCTCTGTGTCTTAAAAGCTATGTGTTCTCAGAAACATTACTTAGCCTCTCTAGACTGAACATAAGGCAGTGAAGAACAGTGATCCCTGGGGAATGGAAAACAAACAAGGTGAGTCCTCCAGTTGCCCAGCTTCCCACCTGAGAGAGTTGCCAGGCCACAGGGAAGGAAAGAGGAACTCAGGAGAAACCCAGTGGATGCCCTGGGTTGAAGATACAGAGTTGAGAGTCCAGGGGCATGCAGCTCTAGAGTTCACAGGACAGAATGCCAGAAAGAAGACAGCTACATGGAGAATTCTGGATACCTGCAGAGGGCCACCCCGATAACTCACCAGAGTACTTATCACCTGTGTGGTAGGACTCCAATCAAGGCAAATTAGAAAATTAGAGGATTAGAGAGAATGGAACACAACACTTACACAGGGCCGGTTCTGCTGTGTGCTTCCACCAGCAAGACTGAAGGACCTTACAAATCATAGATGCAAAGGTGGAAAACTCACAGAAACTCTGCCTCAGTAGTGGGGAATGAATACTCTTAGACTAAACACTGTTGTGGATGTGACTAACAAATCTTAAAGAGACTTGAAGGAATCAAACTGTGTCTATGAATCTTAACTGTGTCTCAAAACAAAGCTCATGTATATTTACAGGAATATAAAAGTATCCAGTATTCAATAAGGTTAAATTCACCATGTCTTGCATCCAATCAAACAATACTAAGTGTGCGAAGAAGCTTGAAAATACAACCTATAATGAGGAGAAAAACCAATCAATCCAAACCAACACAGAACTAACACAGATGGGAAAATTAGCAGAAAAGAACATTAAAAGTTATTATAAATGTATTCTATATGTTTTAAGAGTTGAGAAGAGACATGGAAAATATTTTTAAAACACCCAATTCAAATTTTTAGACATAAAAACCATAATGTCTAAAGGCAACAAATAACCTAGATGAAATTAGCAGATGTCAGGCATTGCAGAGGAAAAATTTAGTGACCTTGAAGGCATCACAGTACCCAAATCAAAACAATGAGGAAGGAAACAGCCCAAGAAAATGAAATGTTAACAGTAAGCTTTAGAACAACTTCAAAAGACCTATTACATATTTAATTGGTGTCTCTGAAGAATAAAGAAGTGAAGAGGACGAAAAAATATTTTAAGAAACAATGGAAATTTTTTTTCCAAATTTGATGAAAACCCACAGATGCAAGAAACTCAATGAATACCAAGCACAAGAAATACGAAGAAAACACCAAGGCATTTCACAATCAAATTGCTCAAAACCAGTTGATGTAATTTGGATATCTGCCCCTGCCCACATCTCATGTTGAACTTTAATCCCCAGTGCTTGAGGTGGGGCCTGGTGGGAAGTGTTTTGGTCATGGGGCCAGATCCTTCATGGCTTGGTGCTGTCTCTATGATAATGAGTAAAATCTTGTAAGATCTGGCCATTACTCCTGTTTTCTCCATGTGATGTGCCTGCTGCCCCTTCACCACCCACCATGACTGTAAGCTTCCTGAGGCCTCCCTAGAAGCTAAGCAGATATTGAGACCATGCTTCCTGTGCAGCCTGCAGAACCATGAGCCAATTAAACCTCTTTTCTGTATCAATTACCCTGCCTCAGGTTTTTCATTATAGCAATGCAAGAACTAACACACCACTGAAGATAAAAAATCTTAAAAGAAGTCAGAGAAAAGATAAATATGGACAGAGGAAAGAAGGTAAGTATGACAGCAAACTCCTCATCCGAAACTATGCAAGTGAGAAAATAGTGAAGAAACATCATTAAAGTGCCAAAGGAGAAAAATGCTGGTTAATCTAGAACTTAACACCCAGAAAAAATACCTTTGGTTTTAAAAAGGTAAAATTCAAACTATTTCACATTTATAAAAATGGAAATAATTTGTCACCAGCAGACCCAGACTTCAAGAAATGTTAAAGGAAGTCTTCAGGCAGAAAAATATGATACCAGATGGAAACATGAATACAGCCGAGGAATGAAGAAGACCAGAAATGGTTTCCTTTGGATAAACATGTTTTTTCCTATTGTTTAGATGTTTTTAAATATAATTGTTTCAACAAAATAACATGATCTATTTTGAGATATATGACATATGTATTAAAAATATGCAGTGACAACCACATAAAAGGTTGGGAGGGAGTCATAGAAGCATACTACTGCAACAATCTTGAATTATTCATGCAGTGTTTTAATATCATTTGAAAGTAGCACCTAACAAATATATCAAAAACCTTGAAGCAACCACTAGACAAACACAACAGCTATTGCTATTTATCCAACGAAGAGAGAGAAGACATGAATTACCCAACACTGGGAATGAGACAAGTGGCATTGCCACAGATTTCACATACATTAAAAAAATAAAAAGGAAAAACTACAAACAACTTTGTGCAAAAAAAAAAAAAAAAAATTGACAACCTAAATAAAATGAACAAAGCTCACGCAAGAAGAGAGAGATAAGTTGATAGAAATAAAAGAAACATAGTCAAAACAATTAAAACTCAACTCTTTGACTAGATTCAGAGACTCTCTGGAGTTTGCCCAGAAAGTCAAAAAGGGATAACTGGATTCTGCATTCACTTGTTATCTAATTTCAATCTTATAAGCAATCTCATTACCATAAAGGTTGACCAAGGCATTCATGTATTTAAAAAAAAAAAAAAAAAAAAAAGAATTTGTAGTTAACACTGTACCAACAAAGAAAACTCTGGAAAATTTAAAAGGAGAGAATATGTCCTGATCTAGTCTGTGAAAACAGCATTAACCTGATATCAAAACTAGATAACAATATTACAAGAAAAGCAAACTAAATACCAATATGCCACATGAACATAGATGCAAAAATTCTAAACAAAGTTTTGGCAAATCAAAGCCGACAATGTATTAAAAGGATAATATATCATGAACAAGTGGGGTTTACCAAGAATGAAAGGTTAATTTAATATTTGAAAATCAGTGCAGTTGAACATAACGTTAAGCTTTAAAATGTAAAAAATTAAAAGCAAAAACTACATGATTATTCAAAGGTACAGGATAAACATTTGACAAAAATCCCACATCAATTCATGATCTTTTTTACTTAAAAAATTAGAACTAGAAAGTCCTCAATCCGATTAAGAAAAACAAAACAAAACATTGCTATGGTGAATATGCCCTCACCAGACTCATATGTGGAAACCTAATCCCCAATGTGATGATATTTAGAGGTGGGACACTTAGGAGGCTGTTAGGTCTTGAGCGTGGAGTCCTCATGAGTTAGATTAATGCCCTTATAGAAGAAGCCCCAGAGAGCTCCCTCATCCCTACCACCACATGAGGACACGGCAAGAAGACGGCAGTCTAGTAAGTGGCCCTCACCAGCCACCACATCTGCTTGTGCTTTGATCTTGGACTTTCAGCCCCCAGAACAGTGAGAAATAAATTTTTGTTATTGATAAGCCATCCTGTTTATGGTACTTTGTTATAGCAGCACAAACGGACCAAAAAGGCATCTTCAGAAAACTGATAGCTAATGTAACACTTAGTGGTGAAAGACTAAATGCACTTCCCCTAAGATCAAAAATAAGACAAAGATGCCTGCTCTTATAACTTCCATTCAACATTGAACTGGAGGTTTTGGCCAGTGTAAGCAGGGAAGAGAAAGAGATTGAAGACATCCAGACTGAAAAGGAAGAGGTAAAATTATTCTATTCACAAATAACATTATCCATGTATAAAAATTGGTGGAATCCAAGAAAAAAATTGAAAAACAAACAACAACAAAAACATAAGATCTAGTGATATACCTCCACAATTTTAAACAAAATGTTTCCATATGGTAGCCTCAAGAAACTCACGCAACATAATCAAACAAATAGTAATAATAAAACTCATATTCCACCTGTCTGACATTTCAAAGTTCTAGAGTTTGCCCAGGAAGTCAGAACATCATGACTGGAGTCTGCGTTACTCTGCATTTAGCAAGCCATCCCCACGAAGATCATCGGAGGAACACAAATGGAATGCCCTCCATAGACAAGGAGCATGCACCTGGCCCAGGAAGGAGTTCACACCGACTATGAGCTACCTCAGGCATCTGCACCTGTGTCTTCTCCTTTGCCCATCTTCACCTGTATATTTTGGGTTAATAGAGGGGCCTTTCCAAGGAAGAGCAGTTTGTTGAAGTAGATGCCCAAAGGGCCCTGCTACCTCTAACACATGCTCCTTTGAACATCCTTTGCTGGGCTCTGGGTCAATAAAGCAGTGATGGATTTCCAGAGATATATGCTAAAAACGTATCTTTTCTCCATTCTTTATCATAATAGACTCAGCCCCTGTCAACAGGTCTGTGTTTTTGTTTGCTTGTTTTTTTCTTGTTTTTTTTTTTTCTTAACAGAGTCTCATTCTGTCATCCAGGCTGGAGTGCAGTGGCATGATCTTGGCTCACTGCAACCTCCACCTCCCGGGTTCAAGTGATTCTCCTGCCTCAGCCTCCTGAGTAGCTGGGATTACAGGTGCCTGCCACCAAGCCCAGCTAATTTTTGTATTTTTAGTAGAGACAGGGTTTCACCATGTTGACCAGGCTGGTCTTGAACACCTGACCTCAGGTCATCTGCCCACCTTGTCCTCCCAAAGTGCCGGAATTACAGGCATGAGCCACCAAGCCTGGCCTTTGTTCTTTTTTATTATTATTATTATTTAAACAATTTAATTTGAGATAATTGTAGATTCACATGCAAAAATAAAAATATGTAACACAGAGAAGATCCATGCACCTCTATCCATTTTACTCTAAAGCACCATATTCTGATACATCTACAAGTTCACGTAACCACAGCTGTAACTTTTAGCAAAATTTCCAGATGTTCAATGGCCTTTGGGAGTGAAAGAGTCAACTTTCTAGACATTAATTTTTGTGGTTGATAGGCAAATGAAAATCTATGGAGCCCTCCTTGATCTTAAGGGAGAATCCAGGTAACTGTGGCAGGCATCTCAGGCATCTGCCATCCTTGTCTGCCTGACAGTTTAAGAATACTTAAGTGTCCCTAATGTGAGTCTTCTCAAAAAAGAATCCAGATTTTTTTCTGATTGCTTTGCTCAGCTTCCCTTGCAGCTAGGGTATGGGAATGTGACTAACTTCTACCCATTGGATGCAGGCACATGAGACTCTCTGGCATAAGCCAGTAGTGTGAGACCCAGCTGGGCACAGGTCATCCTCACCTGTCCTCTTCAATGACGCCAAGGTCATTAAAGTAGAGAAGGACAGAGGAAGTGTTCCAGTTGAAGATGTGACAACAAAATGCAAATATGCTCTGATGAGATTCCAGGTCTATGAGGAATATTATCGGATAATGAGTGATATTTGACTGTGGCCTGTGGATTAAATGATCTTATTGTATCTATGTTACTTTTCTGATTTTTAATAGTTGTGCTATGGTTATATAGGAAAATATTCTTTTTAGGAAATACACACTGAAATATCAAAGGGGTAGTATCTGCATCTCACCCCCAAATTGTTCAGAAAAAAATGTAGAGGGGTGTGTGTGTGTGTGTGTGTGTGTGTGTTGCAATGAGATAAATATTAAATTTGGTCTTTGTCCTTGGTTCCTGACACTGACTTCTAAATCCCTTATAATTTCTTGACTGATAGAAGCATCTTTTGTTCTAAAGAGGCAACTCTTGGTGGACCCCTAGATAGCTTGAGGATTGGAGCTAGTGGCCAAAGAGACCAAGCCTTCATTAGAAACTTGGAACTTCTGTCCACACCCCTGACCTTTTAGGGAGGAAGGAAAGGCTGGAGGGTGAGTTAATCACTAGTGGCCAATGATTTATCAATCATGTCTATGTAATTGAGCCTACATAAAAACCCCAAAATTATGGGGTTCAGAAAGCTTCAGGGCTGGTGAATACATGGAGACGGTGGGAAGGTGAGGCGCTCAGACGGCATGGAAGTTCCCTGCCCTTCCCCCATGCCTTGCTCTATGTGTCTCTTCCCTCAGGCTGCCCCTGAGTTGTAACCTTTATAATTAGCTGGTAACACTAAATGAAGCACTTCTCTGAGTTCTGTGAATCATTCTAGCAAGTCATTAAACCTGAGTGGGGGTGTGGGAACCTGAATTTTGTAGCTCCATTAGACAGAAGTGTAGGCAGCCTGAGGACCTGATTCTTGCAACTGGAATTGAACTGGGGGCTATCTTGTGGGGCTGAGCCATTAAACCTGTGGGGTCAACTAACTCCAGGTAGTTCGTATCAGAATGATGGAGTCCTAATTAAGGAAAAGGAGTTAGCCTGGTGGGACCAAGGGAAAATAAAAACAGAAAACAAATAAGCTCTAAGTCTGCCTTTCTTCATAGTCCAGGGCACATAACCCCCCTGTGCAAATAACTCCCAATCTTCCTGTGTCCAGCTGTCGCTAGATACCTGCAAGCCAGTTCACTGCAACCTCAGCGTTATCAGCACTGCACAAACCCTTCTTCAGCATACAGCATAAACACTATTCTATAAAATGACCACCAAGCCTTTGTCTCCTTGCAGGCAGCTCCTCTCTTGCTGGTTCTGCCCGTTGCTTTCTTGCAACGTATTTTCCTACCTCCTCTAAGAAATAGGCCTTTCTTTGCCCACAACTGTCTTGGCAAATTCTTTTACCCCTGCACGCCTGGCCCAGAGAGTCAGTGCTCACCCACAACAAGAATAGGGCTGAGCCACTGGACACCCAGTTTGTATTTGGAGAGTTGCAGAATTGGTTGTTGGTGTGGAAAAAACCGACACACTGGTGTAAGTCAGAAGTATGAATTTTAAAAGATGTGTGTGTGTGTGTGTGTGTGTGTCTGTGTGTGTGTGTTTACAATTACATCTCTATCTACAGAGACAGAAGGAATGATGAGGCAAATATGGTAAAATGTGAAAAACTGGAGAATCAGGCTGAAGGGTGTCAAGAGCTCTTCCTATGCTTTTTGTAATTCTGGAAAAAATGCTGTTTTGCTAATATCCTTCTAGTATGACACACTGCTCCCTCTCACGGAAGGAACCACTTCTTTCACCCAGTTTGTCCACTGGCAATCACTTTGTATTCTTCACATTTAATTTGAACACGTTATACCAGGTGTATATGTACCAGGATATGCAAGTGTAATAGTTCTCAATGCTGTGTAACAAATAACCACACACTTAGGGTTTAAAAGAACACTTCACCAGCTCACAGGTCTATAGCTCAGAATTCTGCAGTGGCATAGCTGGGTTCTCTGCTCAGGGTCAAACAAGCGTGAAATCAAGGTTTCGACAGGTTGAGTCCTCATCTGAAGGCTCTGGGGAAATATTTGCTTCCCAGCTCATTATTCTTATGTCCAAATCCAGTTCACTGTAGCCATGGGCCTGGGGTACCTGTCTCCTCACTGACTGACTATAGGCACTCTGCTGTCTTCTGGCCAGTGGAGGTAGAGAAGGACTGGAGTGACTAGTTTAGCCCATCAGACAGTCTCCCTGTCTTAAGGTCAACTAAGCTGCACAGCCTAACTTAATCACGGGAGTAGAATTTGTCACAGTGGACATTAAGTGAAAATTCGTAGTCCCAGGATGTGCAAAATCTTCAAGGGTGTCTTATAATTCTGCCCACCACATACTTCTATAGATAATAACTTAATGTATTTTAAAAATCACAAACCAAACTGTAATAATGGATTAGTCAATACTTGCTGCTAGGAAAATTATTAATCTCATTGAGGGAAAAAAATCAGCGTTCTAGTCTAACTTCATGTTACATATCAAGGTAAAGAATGAATTAAAAGGTAAAATATAAATCTGAAATCATAAAAGTATTAGAAGAACTAGGTGAATAGTTATCTTCCTTTTGCATAGGGGTAGAGATTTTGCATGAAAGAAAAGCAGCAAAAAACTAATAGAACTGAAATTACCATAAACAAAATTAAAGAAAGCAGTAAGCAAAGGGAAAATGTTCACATCAAATAGGAGAAAGGTTAATATTCATAATATTTCAAGAGCTCAAAAATTGGTGAGAAAAACCCTAATTGAAAAATAGGCCTAGTGTGGTGGCTCACGCCTGTAATCCCAGGACTTTGGGAGGCTGAGACAGGAGGATTGCTTGAGTCCAGAAGTTTGAGACCTGCCTGGCCAACACAGTGAAACCCTGCCTCTAGTAAAAATACAAAAATCGGCTGGGCATGATGGAACACACCTGTAGTCCCGGCTACTCAGGGGGCTGAAATGAGAGAATCACTTGAGCTCTGGAAAGCAGAGATTACCGTAAGCTGAGATAGTGCCACTGCACTCCAGCCTGGGCAACAGAGCAAGATCCTGTCTCAAAAAAAAAAAAAAAAGAAAGAAAGAAAAAGGAAAAAAAATAAACAAGAGACAGAACCTTCAAAAAAGAAGAAATACAAATGTATAAACAAGTGCCTGTATGAATGTTTGCACTCACAGTCATTAAAGAAGCTCAGATTTGAGCCACACTAGAATGGTATGTTTTACCCACAAAACTGTAAACGCTGAAAATGTGAACCGCCTGTGACAGCGAGGATGCCACAGGATGTCCACTCCACTCATTCTACCGCTGTTGAGATTGTGAACTGCGACAGCGTGACTGAAAATCAGAATTTAACGATGTGTATCCAGAAATTAAAAATGATTTAAATCTCTGACCTAGTCATTCCACTTCTAAAGATATATACAAGGGAAATTAAATGAAAAAGAGACAAAATTATATCCACGCAGTGATGACAAGAGGGCTGATCCTAATGGTCAAAAAAGGGGAACAGACTAATAATCCAACAGTGAACTATGGCTCAGAGACGGAGTATTATGTAGCCATCAAAAAAGAGTTTGTGAAGAATTTTTATGGAAAAACGTTTGAGAACGACTGAAAGGAAAAGCAGAGTGTTAACTGTGGTGCTGTGGAAATCTGGTTTGGTTTTCTTTTCTCTCGGGGGTATTCGTAACTTGGAGTTATGGGCCCCCTGGTGGTGAAGGGGATCTATAAAAACCCTCAACAGTCATATATTTGGGTGTACGGGTAATTTTCCCACTTGTAAAACCACCTCTTGAAATGAAATTACGTGGGCTCTAACCACCAAGAAAGCTGAGTCGTTTTTTTCCTCAAGAAAGCAAAGAGCCTGGGGACCTACACATTCTTTTCCCCACCACAGCCTACCCTTTCCAGGGGCAAAAAAAAACATGGTGCCCACAAATCCCACCTGCCAAGAATCTGCCCAGGCAGTTCCTCTAGAGCTTCTGGACAGGTGGAGGAGGCTGCAGGGTGCTGCAAAGAAAAACCCACTTTCCGTTTGGCATTTTGCAAAGCCTTAACACGGGCCGGATTTGTCTTTGCTTGTTTGTCTGTTTGCTTGTTTGTTTGTTTGCTTTTGCACCTTTTTGTTTGTACATTTTATTTCCCAAAGGGCATAGAATTTCCCGGCTCCTGCCTGAAAGATGCAGATGGAATGTGTACCCGCATCCCCAGTGGAGACTCGTTCAGGGTCTGAGCATGCAGAATTATCTGCACTTGTTTCTGCTTCATGAAATCACAAGAATAAAAATGTTAGCAAGCTCATCTTCTTTGTCTGTGAATCGGTTACTCGGAGAGGGTCCTAGGCAGAGGCTTTGGATATCCCTTTTGCCCTAGAAGCCCCTTCCTGCACAAGTGTGCACCCCACACCCGCCACTGTTGCTCTTGCTGAGCTGCCAGCCCCGGGCCTGAATGACCAGAGGCTGAATGACTAAACAAATCAATAAGATCCGACGGGCCGAGGGGACACATAGCCCCCAGTGCCAGTCTACAGCCTCTGCACAGATACTGATAGGTCATTTTTAAACAAGACTTGATTTTTCAACCCCAGAATGCATTATACGCCCGAGTCTCACTGTGTGCAGATTTCTTTCTTGAGAAATTGCAGAGCTATGTGGAAAGAGGCTGCCGGCAGGCTTGTGCTGCCTGGGTCGGCGTCCTCCATGTGCCACTGAACAGGGCTCAGAAGGCTTCGAAGAGCGTGTCTTGGTGTCTTTCCAAAACCCCAAAGCTCTGTATTACATGGCGTGCTAAGACTGGAATAGGAGACCCCAGAGCTCCCCAGCTCCTCCTGAGATCAGCCTTTCCAGGATTGAGGAGGAAAGGACGACACTGAAACGCGCACCTAACTGACAATAATCTCCTTCCTCTGCTGGTAGCTGAGGCCTGAGTATGAGTTTGAATAGTTTGGGAATGCCCCGACCCGCTGACCTTTCACCTCGCCGCAGGTGGTGCACTTTTATTTTTATTTTTAGCAACTCCTGCTCCTGCTCCTGATCATTTGATCCCCGTCCTACATGTTGGTCCCCTCTGTGTGCCCATCACTGCAGGTTCGTTACACGGGTAAATGTGTGCACAGGGGTCTCGTGTACAAGTAATTTTGTCACCCAAGTACTAAGCATAGTACCCACCAGTTATTTTCCGTAATCCAGCCTAAACCTAAAATAAAAGTTGAAAAAAACAAAAAAAACTACCTATCAGGTACTATGCTCACTGCCTGGGTGATTGTATCATGGTCGTATTCATACCCCAAAACTCAGCAACATGCAATTTACCCATGTAACAAACCCGCATACAGACTCCCTGAACCTAAAATAAAATGAACAAAATAACTCTGTCACAGATGGATATAAGTCGTTTCAAAACATACACCAAAAATGCCAGGACCTCATGCCCATTTGCCACCTGGTTAAGCCAGTTATCCTGTGTGACTATTATATGAGTTTCCTTGCAATGTGAGCCCTGCTCTTGACAGAGAGCTGTTCCTGACTTGGAAACTCTGCTTTTCGGTGGGCGATGAGGTGCCCTTCACTCACTTCCAAAGCGCACAATGCTTTGTGAGGTCTCATTGCTGGCACACAGCAAGGAATTTCCTCCATGAAGCCTAGCTTTTGCTTTACATAAAAATAGATAAATTTTATGTATAATACATAAATTTTAACGCACAACAAAGTATAGCTGCATAATTGTAT
Organism: Sapajus apella; assembly: GCF_009761245.1. Lineage (NCBI taxonomy): Eukaryota > Metazoa > Chordata > Mammalia > Primates > Cebidae > Sapajus > Sapajus apella. The sequence continues at coordinate 521,257 of NW_022437058.1, read as the reverse complement.
AATGGAATTTATGACGACAGATGACGTAAAAGTAAAGAGCACAAACTTGTTACCATCCCTCCAACTATGATGCTGCCCACATGAGGGAGCTGGTCCACAGTCACAAGTGTGGCACGTTCGTGGCCTCACACCAACGACGCAGATTCTGAGCTCCATCCTCTGCCTGGAATCAAGTCTATTCTACTGCTAATGGTAAGGCCCATCTCAATTTCAGAATTGGTGTTAAAGAGTGAAAGAATTCTGTGTGAAGACTCAACAAAATACTGTTCTCAAACTGTGCATAGCTGCCTCGGGATCCTTGTTCACTGGCCTTGCCAGGAACCCACAGAGTTGGCAGGTAGAACATGATGCTCACACTGAGTGGAGAATTCCTGTTTCTAACGAAATCTTCCACGCAGTTGATGACCTGCATACCCTGGCCTATTTTCCACAGCAAAGAGTCCTTCCAGAAGATTCATCAACTTAGCAGCATGCATTACATATGCACACAACAGACCCGTTCCCTCTCCATTACCGCTTCTCAGCTAACTGCATTAGCCTAAGACAACTTGATGGCTAGAAAAATCAATAGTGTGGAGGCCAGCCACACCCTGCCAGTGGATCCATTATCTGTCTCTTTCCTACTTCCATTTGCAGAGGGAAATGCTTTCATAGTATTATGCGAATTAGAGAAAGAAACAGTGTCTGCCACAGAATGCTGTATTTGTCAAAATGGCCTCTTTGGTGGAAATTTGTCATAAAGTGTCTCTGACCAAAGGCTAAAATCACCCAAGACTCTGGATTCACTTTCCCTCTTCCTGCTCAGAAGACGGCATCAGCATCAGAGGTGCACGCTCTCCAGGGGACGTGGGTGAGAGTGAGGCAGAATAGTTTCTTGACCCCTTCACAGGACTCATGAGAAGGGTGCTCCTTTTATTCAGCCAAGTCATGCTTAACCCCTCGCAGGAGGGAGCACACAAGCAAACCAGTGCAGGAACCAGCCAGCCACTTCTGGCTTCTGCACAGGCAGAAGCAAATCTGTTGCTCCAGCCCACCTCACTCCACCCCTCACCAGAGGGAGCGAGTAGGTGAGCCAGTGCAGGAACCAGCCAGCCATCGGCAGCCACCAGAGGAAAATCCATGCAGCAGCATCCAGGTGGGGTTGCCAGCCTCCCTGACCAGCGCTGCCTTCTGGGAAGCTCAGCCCATGAATGGTATTAGTTCCCGTCTTCATCCATTCAGGCTGCCGTAATGGAATACCATACACTAGGTGGCTTATAAACAAGAAAAATTTATTTCTCACAGTTCTACAGGCTGGGAAGTTCAAGATCAAGACATCAGAAGATTCAATGTCTGGCCAGATGAAGGCCCCTTCCTCAGAGATGGTGCCTCCTCACTGCGTCCTCACATGGTAAAAAGGGTGAGCCAGCTCTCTGGGGTCTTTTTCAGAGGGGAACTTGTCCCATTCATGAGAGAGCTCCACCCTTGTGACCTCATCCCCTTCCACAGGCCTCACCTCTTAAGGCCATCACACTGGGGAATCAGTTTCAGCATAGGAATCTCGGGGGACACAAACATTCAGGCCATAATAGTTCCTTTCCCGTGATCTCTAGTGCATTGACCACTGAAGATCAACAAACTAAACATTTCCATCTGTCCCCTACCTCCACCTGTCCCTATCCTCTCTTGCCCTCCGTCTCCTGCCTGCATAAGAGGGACCTGCTCAGCAGCCTGGAATCTAGATGGAAACATCTTCACAGAAGCAATACACCTAGCAAGAGACAGGGCTCCAGCCAATGGAGAACCCTTCAGAGTCCCTCAAGGCTGTGTTTGGCCCAGGACACTGCATGACCACCATGAGGGTGAAGAAGGGGTTCTGAGAGGACCTTGTGTGTCATCCTGAGCATGTCCACACCCTGCGGATGACCCCTAAAAAGGACCAGATCCCACCACCTACACCTGGGGAACCCTCAGACCAGCCCACCCTGCACACCCAGGGACACTCCGGACCAGGTTGTGACCCACACATGGGGACATGGGGACCAGAGGCCCACCCCTCACACTCAGGGATGTAGGGACCAAGCCAACTGTCCTTGTCCTCTTCTACCATGTGCCTCAGGAGCTTAAGGCAGAGGACTGTGTGCCTGGAAAAGCAGAATATTGCAGGAATCGTGTTTTGGAGGGAAATGAACTTGCAGGGGTCTTTTGGTGACAGGAAACGCTGTTCTCTACCTGAATCTTAAATTTGTTTACGAAGCATCTTTCTGAAGGTGGTCTGTCTTTCAAGGGTCAGAGCCTGGTTTTCTAAATTCAAAATTATAATTGCTTTTGATGCTATCACACAGGCCACATTTTTTCTCCTTTCTTCCTTCCCTTCAGCAGTGGGCCAGAACCTGACACCAGCCTGGTGCCTGGGCTCCATCACTGGGCAGAAAGGACCCGAGACGGTGTTTGAGAGAGTTAGAATGCAGCCAGGAGCCCATCCTCATGCCCACCCTTCCTCTGCTGCTCCTTAATTTCCTTGTCTTGGCTCTTGTCTCCACTGCAGCTCCATAGAGGAAGCATGCAGCCCTCACCCAAACACACCCTACAACCCTGGCCTCAGTGTCACCCTGTGCTGTTGGCACCCAATCCTGCCTGGCTGCCAGCAAAACTGAAGAGGAAGCCACAACCCACAGCAGTCCTTCAGATCTGCTGAGAAATAGATGAGGCATTCCAATTTGGAAGGAGAGTCAACCACCAGTTGGTGGTATTGGTGGGGGCACTATCTTTTAACAAAAAAGTTAACAGAAAAATAAACCCACTGAGAAAATGACAAAACACTATGAAAAAAAAAAAAAAGAAAGACATTCAGATGTAATGAAAGACACAAACCGCCTAGGCAAAGAGGCTTAAGCCTGTAAAGAATGACCACAGTGGGGCCGGGCTTGGTGGCTCAAGCCTGTAATCCCAGCACTTTGGGAGGCCGAGGCGGGTGGATCACGAGGTCAAGAGATCGAGACCATCCTGGTCAACATGGTGAAACCCCGTCTCTACTAAAAATACAAAAAATTAGCTGGGCATAGTGGCGCGTGCCTGTAATCCCAGCTACTCAGGAGGCTGAGGCAGGAGAATTGCCTGAACCCAGGAGACGGAGGTTGCGGTGAGCTGAGATCGCGCCATTGCACTCCAGCCTGGGTAACAAGAGCGAAACTCCGTCTCAAAAAATAAATAAATAAATAAAAAGAATGACCACTGTGAAGCGGCGAGCGCTGGCTCAGTGTTAAGCAAACAGGTGAATTGGTTGTATGAAGGAGGTGGAACTAGGGGCATCTTTAAATCTTTCACTTTAAAGTTAAGGCCTTCACTTACCACCTCATTATCAGTGAAGATGGTATGTTGCCTTCTACCTTATTCAAGACACTAATACCTAAAAAACTCCAAAGGAAAATTATTTTCATCCTGAAACTATACATTTAGCAAAGTATTCATCATATGTAAAGACAGGCTAAAGAAATTTTCATACGTATAAAGATTCATGAAATTGACCTTTCTTGCCCCTTCCTTAAGAAGCTACTGAAAATAATCTCCAGTAACATTAGGAAGACAAGAAAGCAAAGAAATAGTAGGGCCCACTCAGGAGAGTAAGAAGCAGCTCCAGGGTGAGAAATGTGCCACAGGCCTAGAGAGCAAGCAGTCCAGATGTGATGGGTTTATAGAAGTATGCTGAGGGGAAGACTTGGGGAAAGGGAGAAAGTTAGCAGAACAAATTATAAAAACTGAACATTTAGGGACAATATAAAAATATGTGGCTAGAAATCTATACAAGTGAAAAATGAGGCAATTAAAAACTCCAGGAGAAACAAAAAGCTCCATAAAACAGGAGGTGGACACATTGTGTATTCACCTCTTGGGGGCCTCAGTGAACAATATGTAAATAGCTATCCTAGTAATAAAAATATTGATTATTGATTTAACTGTCTAAGATGTCAGAGAAGACAAAAACATGAGGCAAGAAAATCTGTCATTACAGAAAATCATTTCACAATGACTTTCTAAAATTGATCAAATCAAGAAGTAATTATATGAGCATGCTGACTAAAAGCCTGGAGGTGACTACCAGAAGAAACTGCTAAGAAGAAGTTTAAAAGTGAGTGACTCTGAGAAGCTGGGCTGCGGGGCTTTGGGGAGGGCCAAGGGGACATGTTTTCATTGTGAGATTTTCAGTTCTGTTTGATTCTTTGAATAATAAGTATGTTTTACATTAATAAATATGTATTTATTGATTTTAATAAGTAAATATTCCCAATGGATAAACACACCAACATCTGGCCTGTGAAAGGGCAGAAAGAAGTAGGGCAGAGATTGGTAGTGAATGTGATGCAATAAATAACCGAGGCTGGAGGGCAGGACCTCCAAAGGACAGGTACAGGCAAACCCTTGGAGACAGGTGCAAAATTCAGGTGGAAGGGGGAAAGTGAGACAGGCCTTTCATTCAAGTCCAGTCCAGTCTCCACCCTACCTGGAAAGGTTTATTGTCAAATATGGTATCAATTCAAGTTGAAATGTTTTCACTTTCATCACTCCTTTTTTACCCTCCTGAGCAATACTAGGAAATATTTGCTTTTGGTATTCCTGGACACTTGGCAAGGAGTACAATTTGTTTGTAACACTACGGCTGTGTTTATGCACATGGCTGGAACACACTCAGGGAAACTGTGCCACAAAATCCCAAGAAATGTAATTCCCGGTGGTGAAAATAAACATGGTTTCTTGAGAAAATGCTACATATAATCATCACATGTTTGTCTGGATTCAAGTGAATGTTAAAATAACTTCTCAGGGAAAAAAAAAATCATCTAGGATAAGTGCACAGAATTGACAGTTTTCCAAGAAAATGATGGTGGAATTTCAGTTCTTTCTGATATTATTGGTGTGTCTGGCTCAAAAAAAAAAACTTAAGAAAATAATTTCTCTATGGAAAACTGAGTTGACGTGTTGGAGTGTGCCTTTACTTCTGATGTTCATACATGTGAGGAAGGACATAGCTATACAACCTATACTTCATAAAATGAAGCAAGAATTTGCTTTCTCTTTAATGTATCAAGGGTTCAGTGCTTAATGACATGTAAGCAGTGATCTTTGTGTCTCACCATTCAGAAATGAGATGTCATGAGTTAAGTCTTCAAATAAAGCTGAAGCTGTTGCCTCTAACCCTTCACCTTCTTCATCAGGATCCACTTCTGAACTGACTTAGAAATACCACAGGAGAGGCAGGTGCAGTGGCTCACACCTGTAATCCCAGGACTTTGGGAGGCCGAGGCAGGCAGATCACTTGAGATCAGGAATTTGAGGCCTGACTAACATGGTGAAAACCCGTCTCTACTAAAAATGCAAAGATTAGCTGGGCATGGTGATGCACACCTCTCATTCCAGCTACTCAGGAGGCTGAGGCAGGAGAATTGCTTGAACTCAGAAGGTGGAGATTGCAGTGAGCCTAGATCGTGCCACTGCACTCCATCCCGGGCATTGCAGCAGGCCTCCGTCTAAAAAAAAAAAACAAAAAAACAAACAAACAAAAAACAGAAATGCAACAGGAGAAAATACACACCCACATCTCATTGTAGCACAGGAGATTAGCCACAGGTGAACTCCCCAGTCCTGAGAGCCTCTAGGAACTTGGGCTGATGGCTCAGATGGCTCAGACTCAGGAGGATTGATGACCCATCCTCCCTGAGTTGATGGTGGTCTCTTAGCCTCAAACATGTTTTTTCCCTCTGGACATTAGATGACTGTGCAGGCTGTCATAACAAAATACCATAGGCTGAGTAGTTTAAAAAACAGACATTCATTTCCCATAGTTGTGGAGGCTAGAATTCCAAGATTAAGATGCCCGGCAGGATTGGTTTCTAGGCAGAGCTCTCTTCCTGGCTTGCAGAAGGCCGCCTTCTCGCCATGTCCTCGCAGGGCTTTTTCCCGGTGAAAGTGCATGCTTCCTCTTCTTATCAGGACACCACTCCTAACAGATTAAGGCCCCACCCTTGTCATCTCATTTAAACTTAATTACTTCCTTACTCCAAACGCAGTCAGTGATGAGCTGTAGGACCTCGGGCAAAGCACCCCAACAGGCCTTGGCTTCTTCTGAGATGATTTCATATTTAGAAATACTAAAAACAGACTGGCTGTCAGGCTAAAGAATTGCTTCTTAGTTCCACCAGCTTCTTCCAGTGATGCTTTCAGATGATTCTGCAGGCAATTGGATTGCTTCCACCGATGGCTTGGAACAGAAAGTGCAGGCATGGAGGGAAGGTGGCCGCATGTTTTAGTTGGCTCAGGCTGCTGAAGCAAAATACCGTTGACTGAGTGGTTTACAGATAAAAGAAAATCATCGTCTCGTGGTTCTGGAGGTGGAGAAGTCCACATCAAGGTGTCAGCTGATCTGGTTCCTGGCAAGAGCTTTTCCTGGCTTACAGACAATTGCCTTCTCAGTGTGTTCTCACACAGGGGAGAGAAAAGTAGCTCTTTCTCTTCCTCTCCTTATAAGACCACAGTCATACCAGATTAGGGCCTACCCTGTGGCACATTTAACCCTGATTGTGTCCTACAGATCCTGTCTCCAGACACAATGACCTCGGGCTTGAGGGCTTCAACATAGGAATTTGGTAAGTGCAGGACACAATTCAATCCACAGCAATGATAAACCACCATCAAACCACCACCACCACCATGACCAAAGTCTAACTTTCATTCCAAAGCATCAGAGCAGCACCATCTCAGCACCACCCTAAGATTTCATGCCCCTGAAGTGGGGGTGTCTGTGCAGGGTGGAGTCATCCATGAACAGTCAGACCCCTCATATGCTGACCAGAGACCAGTGGAGTAATAGAAATCCATTTAAAGTCAGATTACCAAATACCATTATTCCTGCTCAGACCTAAGGAGAGTGAACTATGGATTGGGGGAATTCAGAGAATGTTTCCTCTCACTCTTGGAAGTTGTGCCCTGCTGAAAGAGGGAACCCTGATATTCCAAAGGAACTAGGAAGGTAACACGGAGCAGGTCCCCGTGAGCATGCCAAGCATCAGGGCTTTTGTCCATGTTTGCAGTCAGCAGTAACGAATGCAGCGCCAGCAGAGACTTGAACAGTGCTGCACATGCCTGGGACCCCAAAACCACCATGGGAATGAGCCCAATCAGGCCTGCCAGGGAACAAGAGGCCACAGGGAGCAGCATCAAGGTTCCCCAGCTGCCTGACTGCCCACTGGCCACAGACACATGGAATTGTCCAGAAGAGAGCATCAAACTGGCCCAAACTAGAAGAAATGCCCAGCCAGCTCCTAGACTGGTAAGCCAAAGACAAGGGATATTGTTGGACCGGGTTCAATGGCTCACACCTGTAATCCCAGAACTTTGGGAGGCCAAGGCAGGAGGATCACTTGAGGTCAGGTGTTCGAGACCAGCCTGGCCAACAAGGCGAGACCCCATCTCTACTAAAAATACAAAATTTCACTGGGTGTGGGGCACATGCCTGTAATCCCAGCTACTCAGGAGGCTAAGGCACAAGAATTGCTTGAACCCTGGAGGTGAAGGTTGCAGTGAGCCAAGATTGTGCCACTGTGCTCCAGCCTGGGTGGCAGAGCAAGATTGGCCAAAAAAAGAAAAGAGAGAGAGAGAAAGAGAAAGAAAAGGAAAGAAGGAAGAAAGGAAGGAAGGAAGGAAATGGGTATTATTTTAAGCCTCTATGTTTTGAGATACTTTGTTCTGAAGCAAATGGAGCATAGCATTGGCTAATGGTGGCATCTCCCCACTTAGACTGCTTTTCTAATGAAGTTCCCTCCTCAAACAAAATTCCATTTCTTTGTACAAATACAGGACTAGAGAATAGCAAAACCTCCTGCAACTCAAATATTCTTCCAGAAGCCAGGTCAGGGATGACAGAAGTAGTGAATGAGAACCAGAATGAGCTCTGGGGTGGGGAGTGGTGACAGAAAAGGAAGCCGAAGCCCACAAGGAGATGTGCCAAAGCTACCCCTCTCCATAGGCTGTGGCCACTGGAACCAGCCACAAATGTGGTCATCTTGCCCATGGTTAGGCTCACCTTGAAAAACAGAACGTTCTCAACTGTGGACAAAAGCACAGACATCAGCAGGTGCTTGCGTGCAGTGAAGTCCATTCCACAATATGTTCTTACTGATCTGGAAACAACACAGTCACAAATAAATGAGTTCAGAAAGTGGTTGCTTCATTTAAAATCACTTGTACTCACTACTGCCAAACTCCCCCGAAAGTGGTTGCACTGGCTTTGTCTTTGGACACACTGGTGTGGGAGCTCATTGTGGGGAACTCCGTGTGGACCCCCAGCCAGCTTTGTCCTCTTGGTTTCAGTGTAGCTCCAGTTAGGCCTCGCCCCTTTCCTGCAGTGGGCACCTGCAGACAGAAGCTCCGTCCGAGGCAGTGGCTGGGACAGCAGCTGAAGGACTTAACTTGGCGGACACTATAAGCCAGTGCATGAAAAGGCCAGTGTGGGGATACAGATTAATTACAAAGAGAAAAGTAGCAACTGTCCAGAGGAGAAAGACAGCACCTTCACCAGGTGAGCCAGGTTAGCATCATCAGTCATGCCACATACTGGCTTTATGTGCCCTCTGATACCATGCACTGAGGAGGACAACATGTCACTCTTATGATATTCTTGCAAAAAAAAAAAGAAGGCATAAGCTACATTTAATCAGGAGGAATGTGCCACAAAATCATGACCAGTACTCTTCAAACGTCTAAAGTCCACTAGAGACAGAAAAGTTGTGGAACCATTCCGGACTAAAAGACATCAAGGACATTTGATGACTTAAACACAGCATGAGATATTGGACTGGGTCCTAAATCAGAGAAAGACATTAGTAGGACCATGGATGGAATTTGAAGAGGATGGGTGGATTAGTTAACAATACTGCATCCATGCTAATTTTCTGGGATTGACCATCATAACATAATTATGTGAGGTATAAACCCTGGGGAAACTGGAGTAAGGCATATGGAAATTTTTGTACTATTTTTGCAACTTTAAGTTCAAAGTTTAATCCCAGCACTTTGGGAGGCCAAGGCAGGTAGATCACAAGGTCAAAAGATCAAGACAATCCTGGCCATCATGGTGAAATCCCGTCTCTATTAAAAGCTGGGCATGGTGCCATGTGCCTGTAATCCCAGCTACCTGGGAGGCTGAGGCAGAAGAATCTCTTGGACCCGGGAGGCAGAGGTTGCAGTGAGCCAAGATCGTGCCACTCCACTCCAGCCTGGTGAAAAAGAGAGACTCTATCTCAAAAAGAAAAAAAGAAAAGTTCAAAGTTATTTCAAAATCAAGTTTAAAAAGTAAAAAAAAAAAAAAAAGTTATCACCACAGTTGGAAATCCAGCTACTTGGGAGGCTGAGGCAGGAGAATCACTTGAACCCCGGAGGTAGCGGTTGCAGTAAGCTGAGATGGTTCCATTGTACTCCAGCCTGGGCAGCAAGAGTGAAACTCTGTCTCAAAAAAAAAATCATTTTTAAGTTCATTTGGCTACCGGCCCTTAGAAGGTTAAGAGACAGTCATGTGGTAGACATTTGTTTGGGGCCACCCTGCGTAACCCACTCACCCCCTTCTATTGCCCCCGGTTTTCATTGAGTAGTCTATACTTCCCTTGACTTGCAGCCATAAGATTCTGGGGAAAGAGTGGCTGACTCCAGCCATAGGAAAGAGGCTTGTGCCCCAAGCATACTCAGCAGCAAATTCTGTCTCCTTGGCCCTAGTGACACTCCACGGAGGGCATGTGAAGCAGGAAGACTTAACTCTGAGAGTTTGGCTTAAGCATCAGGAGGCTGACTCTCACAACCAGCCCCACCTCCACTGGACTTGAACAAGAACAGTGGGGACCAAAGCTACCTCTGTGACCAGCTGCTGCCAGGTGAGAGTCTATCCCAGCAAGGACAGCCCTGAAGCTGCAGAAACAAGTCTTGCCACAGCACCCCATCCCTGGTCAGGCCACACCTGACTCCATCCCGTGGACTCTGTAGCTAGAAGAGATCAAGAAGATCCCCGTTTTTCAGGCATTCTGGATTGCAGGGACCTTTGGCAACAAGAGAGCCATGTTTAGCTGAGCTCCATCTCCTGCTGAGAAAGTCAAGATCCGTCAAATCACGTGCAGCAGTATCAGAGTCCTGGGTTATGAAAGGCAGCATCAGTGGGGTAGTGAGGACAGGAGGAAAGGGCAGAGAGGCCACCAGTGTGCCTTTCCACTGCTGCCCCAGATGGCCTGGGCGTCCCTGAACGTGGTCAGCCCTTTCCCTGTGAATCAGCTCCCTGCATGCAGTCCAGGTTGGTCAGAGAGGCCTGAGCTCCAGTCGAGGCTGAGCTTCTCCACCAGTACCTGTGCTGTAAGGAAGACAGGAGAGATGGGGCTGAGCGTCCAGCCTTCCGGAGGTCGAGGCCGGCTGCCTAGCAGATGACCACGAGGGGGCAGTGTGGAGCAGCTGGTGGCCCGGGCCACGGTGTCCTGGCTGACCAGCCGGACATCACTTCCCAACCTGAAATCCAGCTCCAGGGAGGAGGAGATACACAGCCAGCCGGCAACAGCCAACCCTGAGTGGCAGGGTGGTGGATTATGTTTATTTCCAAAATTTCCTGTAATTGATAAGTAACTGATTACCAAATAAATGTTATTAATAAAGAAAGAAGCCAGGTCAGTAGATAGCTGTTTTTCTGGATTATTTGTATCGAGTTTTCCAAATTCACACCTTTGTCCAACTACCAAGATCTTGGACAGGCAGCAGGGACCGCTCCAGGACCGGCAGGGACTGCTTCAGGCAAGGGAGATTTGTACCCCTGGGAGCTGCTGTGCCCACCTCCACCTGGCGTCCAGCGCAGTCCACCTGGGGTCCAGGAACCCTCGCCTTGAGGACGGATGTCTCTTATCCTGCATCCAGTTATTTTGATTGTCACGGAAGCCCATTTTCTCTTGGAGATTAACAGTGCCTGTGCTTTGCGTGCTTGAGGATGTTGCCAGGGCTGCCCTCCACCACCCCACCCTTAACTTGTCTTCATAGTGACATTTCCCAAATTCTTAGTCACTTCGCGTGAAGCCTTCCCAATTAATCTACATCCACCTCAACCGTTAAGACAGCGGACACGGAGTGCAGTGTGGACTGAATATAATGGTGGGTCCTGCGCCCAGGGGCAGGTCCCACGGCAGGACACTGCGGTTCCAACAGTGGCTCCTTGCTGCGGGACCCACCGCTGGACCCAGGGTTTCTAAGCAGATGACTCCCAACCCCCAGGATTCTTGTTACTGACAGGATCATGTGCCCCATAGTTCATATGTTGGTGTCCTAAACCCCAGTGTGTCTTGGAAATGGCACTTGGGAGGTCATATTGGATTAGAGACTCACACTTTTGAAATGAGGTCCTAAGTGTGAGTCCCTGGTCCAATATCCAATATGATGCATCCTTAGAGGAAGAGCGGATGCACGGTGCTGCGCTCACTGGCTCTCTTCTCTCTCTCTCTCTCTCCCTCTCTCTCTCTCTCTCTCTCTCTTCCTAAGCACAGGGGAAAAGCCATGTGAGGACACAGCGTCCACAAGCCAGGAAGCAGGGCCTCATCAGAAACCAGATTTGCCAGCACCTTGATCTCAGACTTCAGCTTCCAAAACGGTGAGAGAATTAATTTTTGCTGTTTGAGCCCCCAGCCCATGGTATCATGTGAGGCAGCCCAAGCTGGTGCCTGCAGGTCTCAGGACCGCAGAAATGCTGACCCAGAACAGGGGCCAACGTGTCCATCATCTGTGTGGGGCTGTCTGCGCCCCTGCCCAGGGGTGCACCACAAACACCTGCTGCAGAGCGTGGTTTCATGCTGCCACCAGCCACAAACACACACTCCCCGCCCGTGGGCAGTAGAAATAAGCATCCAGGAAAGGAATCGGGGAGCTAATTCCTTTTCCTAATGCCAAGAATTGCTCAGAAATCCACGCACTTTTGACCTCTCACTTGCCTGGGGCTCTGCCGGACCTCCTCTCCGGATGGCAGCTCTGTGAGCTCCAGCCTGTTTCAGCATAGTCACCCCATTCCCCTGCCTCCCCTTGCTCCTCACAGCCAGGACACCTCTCGAGGACCCTCCCTTACCCTCTACCTGGAGGGCAGCCAAAAGCAGTAGCCTGAGGCTTGGGGGATGGGAGCTGGGACCCCCTACCTACCATTCTATGGGGGATGGCTGACCCCAGCTGGGGATAACGTTGCAGGGAACACAGTATCGGAGCCCTGTAAGCATGGCCAAGAAGAAACTTCATGGAGAACTCAGGCAGGAACATGGCAGTGGCTGTGTCTGGTGCTCAGGCACATTTGATTGTACATTTAAAAATAACTATAATTGGATTGTTTGTAACACAAAAGATACATGCTTGAGGGCATGAATACTCCAGTTCCTCATGATGTGATTATTGCATCCTTGTATCAAAACATCTCATGTACCCCATAAATATATACACCTACTATGTACCCACAAAAAATAAAAAATTAAATTTTTTAACTTTTAAAAGCCCAGAGAACCCAGAGGAAAGCAGGGCCGACTTCCCTGCCTGGAGCTGCCTCTAGTCCTCCCCATAGTCCCAGGAAATGGGCTCTGCCCCTTCCCCTTTCGGGGCTATTGGGGAAGGGAGCACTCCCAGCCAATTAGACAGGAGTTGAAGAGCATCCCTCCGGCCTTTCGGGCCCCAAGGAGGACCATGGCTGCCCCTCCCGCACCTCCATTGGCCATTCTGTCTCTCCCCTTCTCCCCACCCTGCAGGACAGCAGACACGTCTCCCTTGTTACCTGCTGGCAAACTGGAATTCTCTCTCCCTCCTTCACCAAGCACCCCTGGGAAACGTCATCTTCGCAGATAAGCTCCTTGCTCACCTTGCACGGGTAGAATTCAGAGGGCCTTGGAGGTCACGAGACAACCTGGCCCAGGGGGGAGCTGGGGATCCAGGGTCACCGCACAGCTGTAAGCCCCCAGCATGAGAAAGAAGCAGCCACCTGTTGAACCTGGCATAAAAGAAGCTGAGAAACCTCAAGAAGTCCAGGTCCATCGCTGTGGGCTTCCATGTCGGGAGGGCTCCAGCCCATTCGGTTTTTGTATGTGTTTTTTAATTTTTTAATGTTTAATTTTTGCAGGTACATAGAAGTTGTATATATTTACGGGGTACATGAGATGTTTTCATACAGGGATGCAATGTGTAATAATCACATCATGAAGAATCGGAGTATTCATCCCCTCAAGCATTGATCTTTTGTGTTACAAACAATCCTATTATAGTTATACTTACTTTTAAATGTACAATCAAATGATTATTGACAGTAGTTGCACTGCTGTGCTGTCAAATACCAGGTCTTATTTATTCTTAGTATTTTTTGTACCTGTTAACCATTCCCACCTTCTCCCCAACCCCACGCCCTTTCCCAGCCTCTGGTCACCAACCCCTATTCTCTATCTTCATGAGTTCAACTGATTTGATCTTCAGATCCCACAAGTAAGTGAGAACATGTGATGTCTGTCTTACTGTGCCTGGCTTATTTCACTTAACATAATGACCTCCAGTTCCATCCATATTGTTACAAATGACAGAATCCCTTTTTTTTTTTTTTTTTT
>NW_022437058.1:501079-507547 GCF_009761245.1 Sapajus apella | reverse complement strand
TTTTTTTTTTTTTGAGACAGAGTTTTGCCCTTGTTACCCAGGCTGGAATGCAACGGCACGATCTCGACTCACCGCAACCTCCGCCTCCTGGATTCAAGCAGCTCTTCTGCCTCAGCCTCTGGAGTAGCTGGGACTACAGGCGCACGCCACCATGCCCAGCTAATTTTTGTATTTTTAGTAGAGACGGCGTTTCACCTTGTTGACCAGGATGGTCTCGATCTCTTGACCTCGCAGGCGGGTGGATCACGAGGAAGGCGGGTGAATCCCACTTTTTTAATGACTGAATTATACTCCATTGTGTATATGTACCACATTTTCTTTATCCGTTCATCTGTTGATGGACACTTGGTTGCTTCCAGATCTTGGCTGTTGTGAACAGTGCTGCAATAAACATGAGAGTGTAGATATCACTTCACTATACCGGTTTCCTTTTCCTTTCTTTGGGGTTTATACCCAGCAGAAGGACTGCTGGGTCTCATGGTCGCAGCACATCGTTGATGAGCAGACTCCCAGAATGCAGGACAGGGATGACACGGGGCGGGGAGAACAGCTGCACTCTCGGGATGTCCAGCTCCTCTTCAATATCTTTGCCTCACCTAATTCACAGCAACAGCATCAAAGGAAGAAGGGGGAGGGTGAGCTTAATGCCAGATCTTCTAATGACCTCTTTTTAAGCTTAAAAATGTAGTTTCAACATCAAAGAATCCTACAAAAAGAAATGATTAAAAGGAAGTTATGCAACATGTGCCCTTTGGAAAAACAGCACCGTCCTTGGAGTTATGCCCTCAGGATGGCAGGAGACAGGTCCTACATCTGCGAACACATGTGCTCAGACCACCAGGCCCCTGCCAGGATCCCCCACCCCGGCCCTCTGCAAGTTTCCAGTCTTCGCAAAAAATCCATTCAAGTCTGGAAAACGTTGCTCTCCCATGCAAGCTGGCTCCTTCCCTCTACTGAGATCAGGTAAAAATCCTCCTTCTTAGGACCCAGCCCCAAATATGCTGAGTAAGGAAGTCCCATGTCAAAATCTCCACCGCTCCATTTCTTACTAAAATTCCTGTGGACAAAAGACAGAGCTCAAAGTCATCCCTCTGTGCACTGACGTAAATGCCTACCTGATTGCCTCCTTTGGAAAGACTAATCAGAAACTCAGAAGAACGCAATCATTTGTCTCTTATCTACCTATGACCTGAAGCCCCCTCCCTGCTTCAAGTTGTCCCGCCTTTCTGGACTGAACCAATGTTCATCTTACATATGTTGATTGATGTCTCCCATCACCCTAAAATGTATAAAACTAAGCTATGCCCTGACCACCTTGGGCACATGTCATCAGGACCTCCTGGGGCTGTGTCACGGGCATGTCCTCAACCTTGGCAAAAGAAACTTCCTAAATTGATGGAGACTTGTCTCAGATACTTTTCGGTTTACGGTGTGGAACCACATTTGTGTATCCACTCATCAACTGACAGACGTATGTGTTGCTTCCAGTGTTTGACAAGGTGAATAATGTTGCTGTGAACATTTGTGTACATGTCTTTCTGGGGCATATGTTTTCAGTTCCCTTGGGTAAAAATATATACATATATATATATGAGTGGAATTGCTGGACCATATGAAAACAGTTAACTTTTTAAAGAAACCACTAGACTGTTTGACAAAGTGCTTGCACCATTTACAATCTCAGCAGGAATACAGACGTTCCAGAGGCTCCACATCCTCACCAATACTTGTTATTAACAGTCTTTCTCATTCTAGCCATGCTAGTGGCTGGGAGGTGATATCTCACGGTGCTTTTGATTTGCGTTGATTTGATAACTACTGCTGTTTAGCACCTCTTCACGTACTTTTTGACCGCTTGTATATTTTCTTTGGAGAACTATCTATACAGATATATTGCTTCCTTTTTAAAAATTGTGGCAAAATGCTCATAACATAATGGCATCCTAACCCGTTTTGGTGTATAGGTCAGTAGTAGTAAGTATGTCTGTACTGGTGGGCAGCCCATCTCCAGAGCATGCTCATACTCACTGAAAACTACACCCCGTTTCCCCTCCCCCTGCTCTTGGCAACCACCAGTCTACCATTTCCATGCATTCGACCACCTGCTCGTAAGTACAATGAGTAACTATTCAGTCCTGCAGTGTCAGGATCCTATATAAAACACGTCCATTTTATTTGGAACTCTTCGGGGCACTGATCTCTGTTAGAGTATTTCTCCAACATCACCCAAGATATTGTGAGTATTTCGGGTTTCAAGTCTACTGTATAGCCAGGCACAGTGGTTCACGCCTGTAATCCCAGCACTTTGGGAGGCTGAGGCAGGGGGATCACTTGAGCCCAAGAGTTCGAGACCAACCTGGGCAACATGACAAAACCCCTTCTCTACAAAAAAGACCACAGTTAGCTGGGCACAGTTGCTCATACCTGTAGTCCCAGCTATCCGGGAGGCTGAGGTAGGAGGATGGCTTGAGCCATCTCATGGCTGAGATCTCACCAGTGCCCTCCCCCCCGGGAGAAAAAAAAAAACCTTGTAAAAAAAAAAAAAAAAAAAAAAAAAAAGAATATTTTATGTCCTTCAATCAATCTATCATAGGAATAATTTCAATTCATGCTCAATAGCAAGCTAGTAATTGCCCCTCAAGTGGGAACTCCCTGGTAAATCTGCCTTCCGGCAATATTAACTGGACGTATTAATGGGAACCAGCAAGGTTACCCAGGCCCACGCAGGGTGCTAACGTCAATAGTGCAGAACAGAGACTGCAGGGCCAGCACCAAAGTCTCTGAACACGGCCTCTTGTGGAACACGGACTGAGGCTTATGGCAGCAGCCTGAGAGCACCTCCCAGTTCACAGGCTGCTGCCGTAAGATCCGTCTCTGTCTTAGGCGCCTCTTCACCAGGAGGACTGAAGAACAGTATTGAGGGTGCCGTCAAAGTGCTGGGCTTCCTTCTCCTAACTCAGCTACTCTTAGGGTGACACGGAGGATGGAGATCTAAGGTGTCCCTCACTAAAGCAAAGCTCAGCCTCACCTCAAAGGGAGGCTCGGGATCCCCCTTCACCTCCCACCATCCAGGGCACGGCATAGGCCGATCACCCTGGGTTGATCAGGGTCGGCTGCTCCTTCCGGCCGGCAGGAGCTCCCGCTGCTGAGTGTGTGGCCTGGTGAGGGCACAGCTCACCCGGTCCGAGGGCGTCTCTGCATTGTCACCTGTCACACATGTGACTACCTGCAGGCTGTGCTGTGCATGTTTAACACGCCGCTGCAGGAGAGCCGCTGCTTAGGAGAGTTTTCTGATTTCTGCTCTGTGAACACTCCCCATGGCTGTTTCAGGCCCGTTTCATACTATGGGTGGGAGGTCAAAGAGGGGTTCACAGGAGGGCCCTAGGAGCAGTCCCCACCTGGTCTCCACCCATCCACAGAGTCAGAACATGTTTGCAGTGGTATGATCTTGACTCACTGCAGCCTTCGCCTCCTGGGTTCAAATGATTCTCCTGCCTCAGCCTCCTGAGTAGCTGAGACTACAGGTGCATGACACCACGCCAGGCTAATTTTTGTATTTTTAGGAGAGATGAGGTTTCACCAAGTTGTCCAGGCTGCTCGTGAACTCTTGACCTTCAGGTGATCCACCCCCTTGGCTTCCCAATGTCCTGGGATTACATGCGTGAGCCACAGTGCCCGGCCCTGTTTTGATGCTTTCAAATGATCAGAGCTTAGAGCTATAGGTGCCTTTGAAGATGACTCCACTGTGCAGGAAGAATGTTGAGCCTGTACATGGAAAAATCTTAAAAACCTTAATAATCTTAAAGCTGGCTGGCAGAATCAGAACTAGTGTTTTATTTTCTCGCTGAAATTCTCTTTCTCTCCTACCACAGTTTGGCTCTGGTGACTGTGCTGCATGTGTGCAGTGAGCAGGGAACCTTGTGATTCCACCGTTGCTATGGTAAGAGCTCCTGTTTCCAAGCAAGGGTTGAATTAAACTCAATGGCAAATTCCTGTGTCAGTGGGTTTAGTCCAGTCCTGTGTAATTCAGCATGGGCTTTTCTCCATCAGGAGGAGGGACCCAGTCCCACCATGAAGCCTTGAGCACCTGGGGGCATCTCGCTGGGCAAGACGGGGGTGCAGGCCAGTCATCCTCAGAATTATGCCTTGCCAGTTTAATGTCTCCTCTAGAGACCTTCAGCCAGGAGAGCTAGGGCCGCATCTATTCAGACAAACATTTTCACCATCAGAGGGCACTCAGGGAGGGGGTGGAAACAGAGTTCGGTTACAGGACTTTGAGTCCTGGCCACACAAGACCTGTTTATCTCTTCCTTACAGACTTAAGTGGCCGCTGGTCCCCAGATGAATAGAGAATGTGAGTAGGTGTCCCGAGGCTGAGGGGCATGTGCCCAGAGAATTTGGATTCACCCTCCCTTAGCCCCCCATAGCCCACCTCCAGACAGAATGCACCTGATTCCTGTTGGTGTGTCTCTAAATGGTTGACCCCAAGTTCAGTTCTAAGAGCACTAGAATCCTGAACACTTTTGTTTCCGTTGTTTCTGGGGGGGTGCAGTCATTCTCTCTATTGTATTACTGGGGGCTTTCTCTATCTCAGCCCTTGTGCCAGCCCTTGGTGAATTACACAGGATGACAGAGGGAGACTGCATCTCAGAAAAAAAAAAAAAAAGAAAACATCAAAACAGTATTGGGGCTGGTCCCGGTGGCTCACATCTGTAATCCCAGCACTTCGAGAGGCTAAGGCAGTTGGACCACGAGGTCAGGAGATCGAGGCTATCCTGGCCAACATGGTGAAACCCCCATCTCTACTAAATATACAAAACTTAGCTGGGTGTGGTGGCACACACCTGTAGTCCCAGCTACTCAGAAGGCTGAGGCAGGAGAATCACTTGAGCTCGGGAGGCAGAGGTTGCAGTCAGCTGACATTGTGACACTGTACTCTAGCCTGGGCAACAGAGGGAGACTCCATCTCAAAACAAAACAAAGACAAACAAACAAACAAAAACA
This sequence comes from Sapajus apella, assembly GCF_009761245.1. NCBI lineage: Eukaryota > Metazoa > Chordata > Mammalia > Primates > Cebidae > Sapajus > Sapajus apella. The sequence goes on along the minus strand of NW_022437058.1, from coordinate 502,543 downwards.
GGCTCTTCCTGCTAAACCTGAGATTCTCTGAAGCTAACCAATGACCCGAATGCTTGCCATCATAATGACAGGCATTTACATAATGTTTGCTGGGTGCCGGGTTCTCTTCCAAGAAGTCAGCTTATATTCACAATCCATCTATTCCCCCAACAGCCTTATGAGATAGGTTTGATAATTACCTCCATTTTACAAATGAGGAAACTGGGGCATGATGAGGTAAATAAAGTGTGCATCTAAATAAAGGATTCAAACCCAGTACATCTCCACACTCTATTCACCAAAAAGAAAAGTACATACTTGAAAATTAAAAACAAGTAAAACCTGCCAGGCATGGTGACTCATGCCTGTAATCCCAGCACTTTGGGAGGTCAAGGTGGGTGGGGGCGGGGATCGCTTGAGGTCAGGAGTTTGAGACCAGCCTGGCCAACATGGTGAAACCCCATCTCTACAAAAATACAAAACTTAGCTGGGCATGGTGGCACGCACCTATAATCTCAGCTTTTTGGAGGCTGAGGCAAGAGAATTACTTGAACCTGGGAGGCAGAGGTTGCAGTGAGCCAAGATCACAAACCGCACTGCACTCCAGCCTGGGCAACAGAGCCACAGTCTGTCTCAAAAAAATAAATAAATAAATAAATAAAATTTAAAAATAAAAGTAAATTAATTGAAAAAAATAAAAAGAAAACCAAGAGTGACAACCTACGAAAAACCACCGAGGACACTGCAAACTACACTGCGGGCAGATGAAGCCCTAAATGGGCATGGAGGTTTGCAGACGGGGGAACCCTGCAGAAGTCTGCAGAAAAGGCAGTGCATTGCTGGGAATGCACAATCTGGGTGCAAAGACAGCTGAAGGAACAGCATACAAAAAATAATCTCTGCAATTAGCTTAAATAAAATATTAGCAAATCTAATTCTAAAACTCATTAAAATAATAATAAACTATGGCCAAATAGAATTTATCCTGCAGGAATGCAAGGAAAATTCAAATTAAGAATCTATTAACATAATTCACTATTTTAATAAGTCAAAGAAGAAAAGCCACATAATTGTCTGCATATAGCTAAAAATGGCATTTTAAAAATTCAGCATTCCTGATTAAATCTTTTAAACACTTAATAACAATAAGTGGATATTTTCTTATTATGATAAAAAAAAAGCATGTCTTAAACCAAAAATAAGTACTAAACTTGATACCAAAACATCAGACATAGTCTCATTATGTCTCTGCCATTATTAAATGTCGATTTAAGGCAAGAGAAAAATGCAAGAGATGAAAAATTGTACAAAGGAAGGCAAAATTGAAAGATGGCACTTCCATGTGCTTGAGAAATCCAGATACAGCTGAAATGCCTTAAAAACAATAAGGTGGCAGGGCCGGGCATAGTGGCTCACGCCTGTAATCCAAGCACTTTGGAGGCCAAAGCAGGCAGATCACCTGAGGTCGGGAGTTCAAGACCAGCC
>NW_022437058.1:468548-500979 GCF_009761245.1 Sapajus apella | reverse complement strand
TATATATATATATATATATATATATATATATATATATATATAAACTACTGTTGAAAAACAATAAGGTGGCTGGCAAGAAACTACAGGCTACATAGAACTTCTTTTGTATATATAAAGCTTAAAGGAAGAAAAAAAGAAGAAAGGATTATCTTTACAATGGCAACAGCAACAACAGCTGTGAAAAATTACAAGCCATACAGACTTGTGTGGAAAAAACATTAAAACTCCAGCAAATGGGCCAGGCATGGTGGCTTGCACCTGGAATCCCAATATTTCGGGAGGCCGAGACAGGAGGACCACTTGAGGCCAAGAGTTCTAGACCAGCATGGGTAACATGGTGAAACCCAGTCTCTACGAAAAAAATACAAAGCATTAGCCTGATGTAGTGGTGCCCACCACCACAGCTACAGGGGAGTCTGAAGTGGGAGGACCGCTTAAGCCTGGGAGGTTGAGGTTGCAATGAGACGTGACTGTGCCACTGCACTCCAGCCTGGGTGACAGAGTAAGACCTTGTCTAAAAAACAAAAAAATTCATCAAGAGTTGTAAAGCAAACTTTGAATAAATGATAACTGAGGTCTTCTTGTTGGATCAAAGCCTCCACAATGTAATCAAGATGGTTCTCATCAAACCGTATTATAAATGTATGTGGAATGAATATGGATTCATGTAAAACCAACAGGATTCTCTTCTGAACTAGATACTGACACTTAGCTTATTGCAGAAAAACTAAACGTGTGAGAATACCCAAGAAAGTTCTGCAAAAGAAGAGAAATCAGGGACAATTTGCTCTAGCAGATGACAAAACATTATAATGATGCAGAAATTAAAATAGCTGGAAAGACAAACAGATTGATGGACTACATGGAAAGACCAGAAAGGAGCCCTTGTAAACATAAATTGGAAAGATAACGCCAGATGCAGATGACTCTTAGCGTTCGAGGTTGTGGACCCCAATGCTGATCCCCTGTGGAGGCCCAGGGTTCCCTCAGTCTTTTCGGTAGCACCAGGCCTGCCTCCCACCCTCCCCACTGCCCCACTGCGGAGCTGGATCCGTGACTGTCTGGCCAGGGGCGACACCCCCAGGCTCTCTCAAGTGCAGACATGTGACCAAGTCTTGGCCAGAGAGAGGACAGCTGAAGTTTTGAGTGTGGATCCCATGTGCCATCCCATTCAGTAGCCACTAGCCACATGTGGGCACTTAAATTTAAATGTAAATTAATTAAAATAAAATATCATCAAAGATGCGGTTAGTTGCACTAGCCATATTTCTTGTGCTCAAAGAGTCGCATGTGCCCGCGGCTGCAGTGTTGGACTATAGGGAATTCTGTGCAGAATTCCTTAACTTAAAAGCAAGTCACTTCCCCTGGGTATCCCCCAGACCAACGTCGGGCTTCACCCATGGCAGTAACCATCTGTGGTCACACAGTAAGAACACCATCTTAGGGGCAGGGCTGGGACTGGGTGAGGCAAGCCACGTACCTAGGTTGCAAAATTTAAGCAGGGACTGGCACCCAGCATCACCCAAGTGAGGGACCCTCTGAATTCGGAGCATCAGTGCCTCCCTCAACTCAGGCTGGTCTTGGTCCTGCTGTAGGGAGTGGAGAACAACCCGATGGAGAGAGACCAGGGGCTGGCCTGGAGTCTGGGCTGCTCCCTACACAGAGAAGCAAAGCCCAAGGACTTAAGTCAGAGCTCAAGACCTTTATGGTATAAATGAGAGATTAGTGCAATACCTATCAATGTCTTATTGTATTAGTGGGAGAAAGACAGATTATTCCCTAAGTCAGGATGGGACAACTGGTACACTATTTAGAAAAACAGAAATGGGTCACTTATCTTACTCCTTTACCAGTTCATTTACAAGTTAATTGTAGTCCACTAAAAGTCCTGGTTGGCATATATACAAGGACATTAATTGCAGTAATAGTTAAAGACTGGCATCAATTCTATCAACAATTATAGAATAAATTATAGTATGCCCACTTTAACATTCTGCATAGACATTAAAAAGAATTCAAGGCCAGGTGCAGTGGCTCATGCCTGTAATCCCAGCATTTTGGGAGGCTGAGGCGGGCAGATCACTTGAGGTCAGGAGTTTGAGACCAGTCTGGGCAACATGGTGAAACCCATCTTTACCAAAAATACGAATATTAGCCAGGCATGATGGGAGGCACCTGTAATCCCAGATACTAGGGAGGCTAAGGAAAAAGAATCGTTTGAACCTGGGAGGCACAAGTTGCAATAAGCCTAGACTGCACCATTGACTCCAGCCTGGGCAACAGAGCTGGACCCAAAGGGAAAAAAAGAATTCAGTAAGTCAGCAAATAGTTATAGAGAATCTGCTATGTACCAGTTCTATCAACAAGACAGATGAAATTTCTGCTCTCAAGAAGGTCACAGTCTATCCGTAGAGAAAGAAAACATGTTAGAAGATAGATAGATAGATAGATAGATAGATAGATAGATAGATAGACAGATAGATACATAGACAGATAGATAGATAGACAGATAGACAGATAGATAATAGATTAGAGATGATAGGAAGATGGATGGATGATAGAAAGGTGATAGATTACAGATGATAGATAGATAATAGATTAGGTAGAAAGATAGAAAATATACCACTTTAAATAGCATCAAAAGTAATAAAATCCTTAGGAATAAACTTAGCTAAAAAGATGAAACATGAAAACTGCAAGACTTTGATGAAAAAAGTTCAGTAAGTGTTCTCAGGAAAACCAGAAAAGAATGAAACATACAAAAGAATGAAATGTGTCCCTTGTCTTACACCGTACACAAAAACCAGCTCAAAATGGACTAAAAGCTTAAATGTAACACCTGAAACTGTAAATCCCTCTTTTTGGATTGTTTGAAATAGTTTCAGAAGGCATGGTACCAACTCCTCTTTTTATGTCTGGTAGGATTCAGCTGTGAACCCATCTGGACCTGTGCTTTTTTTGGTTGGTAGTCTATTAATTGCTGCCTCAAGTTCAGCCCTTGTTACTGGTCTATTCAGAGTTTCAACTTCTTCCTGGTTTAGGCTTGGGAGGGTGCAAGTGTCCAGGAATTTATCCATTTCTTCCAGGTTTACTGGTTTATATAGGTGCATAGATTGTTTATAGTAATCCCTGATGATGGTTTGTATTTCTGTGGAATCTGTGGTGATATCCCCTTTATCATTTTTTATTGCATCTATTTGATTCTTCTCTCTTTTCTTCATTGTTAATATGGCTAGTGATCTGTCTATTTTGTTGATCTTTTCCAAAAAACTAGCTCCTGGACTTATTGATTTTTTGAAGGTTTTTTTTGTGTGTGTCTCTATCTCCTTCAGTTCTGCTCTGATCTTAGTTGTTTCTTGTCTTCTGCTAGCTTTTGAGTTTTTTTGATCTTGCTCCTCTAGCTCTTTCAATTTTGACGATAGGGTGTCCATTTTAGATCTTTCCTTGCTTCTTATGTGGGCATTTATTGCTATATATTTTCCTCTAGACACTGCTTTAAATGTGTCCCAGAGATTCTGGTATGTTGTGTCTTTGTTCTCGTTGGTTTTGAAGAACATCTTTATTTCTGCCTTCATTTCATTGTTTATCCAGTCAACATTCAAGAGCCAGTTGTTCAGTTTCCATGAAGTTGTGCGGTTCTGAGTTAGTTTCTGAATTCTGAGTTCTAATTTGATTGCACTGTGGTCTGAGAGACTGTTTGTTATGATTTCCATTCTTTTGTATTTACTGAGGAGGGATTTACTTCCAATTATGTGGTCAATTTTAGAGCAGGTGTGATGTGGTGCTGAGAAGAATGTATAGTCTGCGGATTTGGGGTGGAGAGTTTTGTAAATGTCTATTAGGTTTGCTTGGTCCCGGTCTGAGTTCAAGTCCTGGATATCCTTGTTAATTTTCTGTCTCGTTGATCTGTGTAATATTGGCAGCGGAGTGTTAAAGTCTCCCACTATTATTGTGTGGGAGTCTGAGTCTCTTTGCAGGTCATTAAGAACTTGCTTTATGGATCTGGGTGCTCCTGTATTGTTGGCTGTGTATATATTTAGGATCCTTAGCTCTTCTTGTTGCATTGATCCTTTTACCATTATGTAATGCCCTTCTTTGCCTCTTTTTGGCTTTGTTGGTTTAAAGTCTATTTTATCAGAGACTAAGATTGCAACTCCTGCTTTTTTTTTTTTTTTTTTTTTTTGGCTCTCCATTTGCTTGGTAAACCTTACTCCATCCCTTTATTTTGAGCCTATGTGTATCCTTGCATGTGAGATGGGTTTCCTAAATACAGCACACTGATGGGTTTTGACTTAACCAATTTGCCAGTCTGTGTCTTTCGATTGGGGCATTTAGCCCATTTACATTTAAAGTTAACATTGTTATGTGTGAATTTGATCCTGCCATTTTCATGCTAGCTGGTTGTTTTGCCCATTAGTTGACAAGTTTCTTCATTGTGTCGATGCTGTTTACCATTTGGCACGTTTTTGGAGTGGCTGGTACTGGTTGTTCCTTTCTATGTGTAGTGCCTCTTTCAGGAGCTCTTGTAAGGCAGGCCTGGTGGTGATGAAATCTCTGAGTAATTGCTTGTTCCTAAAGGATTTTATTTCTCCTTTGCTTATGAAGCTTAGTTTGGCTGGATATGAAATTTTAGGTTGAAAGTTCTTGTCTTTAAGGATGTTGAATATTGGCCCCCATTCTCTTCTAGGATTCCTGCTGAGATATCTGCTGTCAGTCGGATGGGCTTCCCTTTGTGGGTAACCTGACCTTTCTCTCTGGCTGCCCTTAGCATTTTTTCCTTCACGTCAACCCTGGTGAATCTGATGATTATGTGCCTTGGGGTTGGTCTACTTGAGGAATATCTTTGTGGTGTTCTCTGTGTTTCCTGGACTTGAATATTGGCCTGCCTTGCTAGGTTGGGGAAGTTCTCCTGATAATATCCTGAATAGTGTTTTCCAACTTGGATTCATTCTCTCCATCACATTCAGATTAGGTTTTTTCACATAGTCCCATATTTCTTGGAGGCTTTGTTCATTTCTTTTCACTCTTTTTTCTCTAATCTTGCCTTCTCATTTTATTTCATTGACTTGATATGCAATCTCTCATATCCTTTCTTCTGCTTGGTCGATTCGGCTATTGAAACTTGTGTATGCTTCGCAAAGTTCTTGTGTTGTGTTTTTCAGCTCCATCAATTCATTTATATTCCTCTCTAATCTGTTTATTCTCATTAGCATTTCATCAAACCTTTTTTCAAGGTTCTCAGTTTCTTTACATTGTGTTAGAACATGTTCTTTTAGCTCAGAGAAGTTTGTTATTACCCACCTTCTGAAGCCTGTTTCTGTCAATTCATCAGACTCATTCTCCATCCAGCCTTGTCCGTTGCTGGTGAGGATTTGTGATCCCTTGGAGGAGATGCTTTCTGGTTTTGTGTGTTTTCATCCTTTTTGCTCTGGTTTCTTCCCATCTTTGTGGATTTATCTACCTGTGGTCTTTGTAGGTGGTGGCTTTCAAATGCGGTCTCTGGACTTCCTTTTTATTGATGATGAAGTTATTTCTTTCTGTTTCTTAGTTTTCCTTCTAGCAGTCAGGCCCCTCTGCTGTAGGATGCTGTAGGTCCACTCCAGACCCTGGTTGCCTGGGAATCACCTGCAGTGGCTACAGAACAGTAAGGGTTGCTGCCAGTTTCTTTTTCTGTTATCTTTGTCCCAGAAGGATACCCGCTAGATGTCAGCCTGAGCTGTCCTTTATGGGGTGTCTCTGGATATACAGGGGTCAGGGAGCTGCTTGAGGAGACAGTCTGTCCCTTATAGGAGTTCAAGTGCTGAGCTGTGAGCTCCGTTGTTCTGTTCAGAGCTGCTGGGCAGGTACATTTAAGTCTGCTGCAGTGGAACTCATAGCCACCTTTTTTTCTCAGGTGCTCTGTCCTGGGAATGTGGAGCTTTATTTATAAGTTCCTCTCGTGCTTCTGCCTTTTTTCAGAGATGCCCTGCCCAGTGAGGAGGTAGCCTAGTCACAGCCTGCCAGCAGAGGCATTGCTGAGCTGCTGTGGGCTCTGCCCAGGGACCGTGTGAACTTCCTTGCAATTTTGTTTATTGAGGTATAGTTAGAAGTGCCTCAGTAATGGCAGATTGTCTCAGTAATGGCAGACTGCCTTGGTAATGGTGGACTGTCTCTGTAGTGGCAGACTGCCTCAGTAATGGCGGATGCCCGTCCCCCCACAGAGCTGGACCATCCTGGGGTCAGCTGTGCTTGCTATGAAACTCTCAATCCAGAGCATTTCAGATTGCTGGTCTTTGTGGGGGTGGGACAGCCCCGCCATATTCACCTGGCTCCCTGTTTCAGCCCCCTTTTTTTTCAGTTGAACAGACAACTCTGTCTCCCAGGCGTTCCAGTTGCCAGTTGAAACAGCACCCAGATTTGTGTGAGTTTCTGTGCGGAGACCCGCTGCACCAGAACAGCTGCACTGGAGACTTGTGGTGCTTTTTCACCTAGGAATCTCCTGATCTGTAGGCAGGAAAAATTCATTTGGAAATGCAGTGATCACTCACCCTCTGGGTTTTTGCTGGTAACTGCACTCCAGAGCTGTTCCTATTTGACCATCTTGGACCGTCCTCTATGGTTGGTTTCTAATCCTCTGGACGGAGGTTCTTAGCACATTGGGATTACTGTCCACACAGGGCTCCCCTCTTGTTATTGTTGCCTGCTTATTTACACCCCTTTGTCTCTCCACACCCCTACCTTTTCCCCTCCTCCAGCGTTAGGAATTCACTTGGATGCTTTTATTGTATAAACTGGTTTGTGCATGTCCTTTTCCCACGTATTAGGGTTATCTTAGAGATACAGAACTTACTAGATAGATAGAAGATAGATAGATAGATATATAGATAGATAGATAAAGAGGAGTTTATGACATATTAACTTACATGATTACAAGGTCCCACAATAGGCTGTCTGCAAGCTGAGGAGCCAGGAGAGCCAGACCAAGTCCCAAAACCAAATAACTTGGAGTCTGATGTTTGAGGGCAGGAAGTATCCAGCATGGGAGAAAGATGCAGGCTGGGAGGCTAGGCCTGTTCGGTCTCTTCACATTTTTCGGCCTGCTTTATATTCGATGGCAGCTGATTAGATGGTGCCCATCCAATTAAGGGTGGGTCTGCCCTCCCTAGCCCACTAACTCAAATGTTAATCTCCTTTGGCAACGCCCTCACAGACACCCCAGGATCAATATTGCATCCTTCAATCCAATCAAGCCGACACTCAGTATTAACCATCACACCCCATGTGTGGAGTTTTCTCGTGAGTGTACACATATTTTTAATTGCATAAATGATCATGTTGCACACCTATCTCGTGTATCATCCTGTGTTTCGCTTTCCTCCCACAATGCAGTGCCCTCAATATCCATCCCTGCTGCCATGAGGTCACATTCCGGGTCTCAGCCCAAGGCTACCTTCTCCATTCTACACTGCGATGCTGGGAATGAGAACCTAGAGTCACATTCAACATTCCCAGGCTCATTGTCAGCAGCTTCCTGGATCTTTCCTTTTTCTAGAGACTGGGTCTTACTATGTTGCCCATGCTAGACTTGGACTCAAACTCCTGAGCTCAAGTGATCTCCAACTCAGCATCTGGAGTAGCAGTGATTACAATGGGTAGTACTGCACCTGGCCTGTGTCTTCTTTGCTCTCCAACCTTGCATAGCCAAGATACTTCTGCATGCTCTTCTCTCTGTTTGACACAGGTAGTATGGTTTCCCTTTTCCAACTGATTCTGTTCCACTGCATAAACATTTACTCCCTGAATCCTAGATGCAGCATCCACCACGTGGACCTCTGCATCTACCACGTGGACCTCACCCAGGTCCCTCCAATTCCAGAGATGCCTCGACGATCCATTTCTCGGATGACTAGCAAGGTTTAGCATCTCCTCGTCGGGGTGTCAGCCTTTCCATCCCTTTTCTGTGGCTGCCAGTCTGTGTCTTTGTCTGGTCCTGAGTAGGAGCTCCAACAAGCAGAAGGGCTGAAAGGACAGTGAATTGATTTGAAGGGAGGGCCTCCCACTGGCAGAGAGATGCGTCCACATCCCAGAGGTCCAGGAGGAGCTGTCTTGCAAAAGTGACTGCACCTTTTTTCATAATCTTCACTGAGGCAAGAATTTGCTGGGAATTGCTTAAACTGCTGCCCTAGGATCTGCGTTAGTTTCCTGATGGTAAAAGACAGGGAGACCCTGCAATCATTCCCAGGGAAAACCACAGACCTCCTTCCACGAGCCCCACCAGATCCTTATTCCCAGGTTTCTGCGAGCTCTAACTTTCACCCATAAGGGTGTTCTTCTGCAGGTGCCCCACCTCCCTCCAAGGTCTGAGCAGAGGTGAAGGGGCCATGACATTCCAGGAGGACCATGCAGCAGGACCAGGACAGAACAGGGCAGGCCATGAAAGTCAACCCATAAGGTTTGACAGATTCTCCAGACATGCACACGCTGTGTTCAGAAATGTCCCATTTCAGCCAAGACTTTTATGTTCTCAGGACAGGCTGACTTCATAAAACCTGCCACTTGGTGGCTTTGCTCTGTATGAGGAGTGGAAATGGCCAGGAAGGGCACCAGCCTGTCCTGAAAGATGGACACATGCACTCTTTCTAGTGAGGCTATTGTTTTGCAATTTCAGGGTAGAGGGACTTACTCATCATGATTGCTCTGAAGTGCAGGATTTAAACAAACTAGATAAGTAGAATGAGGCTCTGACCACAGGTAGCACATGGAGTGTGGACTCTATGCTCAGAGTTTGGCCCAGGGGCCTGCTGCTGTAACTGGCCACCTAGGCCATCAAGTCCCCATTCAAGGGACAGAGCACTCAGCTCCAGACCTATGAAGGGCAGAGATGAGGTCGAGCAAGTGAATGTACTTGGTAGCAAGGAAGCCCTTTGCAATTTGCTTACTAGTATTGCTGTTGTTGTTGTTGGAGGGGCAAATACCAGAGGCTGGTTGGTCATGAAGGACAGAGCCTTGTCAAGGACAAAGCTCCGGGTCTCAGGGGACGAGCTCCTATTGCAGCCTCCTCTCTGGGCTATCATTAGATAATGGCATCTTGGGTGCCTAGAATTAGGTTCCAGCCTCCAGAGAGCCACTACTATTCCTGATGGCATAGATCATACTTGCCATGTTACCTGCAGCCCATGGGCCACGAGCAGGCCTCCTCCCAGGCCTGAGCACATGCTGTCCCAACAGAGCAAAGTCACCAAGCTCTTTGTCGCCATCCCTCCAGAGACCACCTGGAAGTGGAAGGAAATAAGAGCAGGCAGTGGTCCCTATGGGAAAGGGGTGGGCTAAGGGCTACCTGGACCCTCTGGCTCTTCTTTGTTATCTGTGTCTGTTGGGAAACACAGAGGGTATTGGTTGCATGCAGAGGCGTCTATTTGCTCAGCATGGACAGCTTAAGGGAGGTTAAGTGTTGGGTACCATAAGGGGGAAGATGGGGACAGGGACCCCATCAGTGCTGAGGGACCTGCTACCTGGCATAAGAGGGGACTATCTCCATCTGCCATCTCTCGCCTTGAGACCCAAGCCCCTCCAGGCAGAAGGAGGCTAATAGGAAAAATAATGGTGTGTTTCTCCGACTCTCACTACCACTCACCACTCACTTCTGACGTTAGATGTTGGGGAGTTTTCCCTACACATCAACCAATTCTCCAGCGGACACCAGCTGGGAGTCCTATAATTCAATTCCATTTTGACACAACCTGCCCCTGTAGTTAGCATCATATTCCACAGGTTAAGGGATGAATCTCACAAGACTGCCTCTTCTACTTCAGACATCAACCAAGCCCCAGGTTGTTTAACCTGTGCTTTTGACCCACTGGCTGTACATAGGGGTTCCCATGACCCTCTCCTTAAGTTTGTTTAATTTGCTACAGAAGCTCACAGAAATAAGGAAACACTTCATTATAAAATATATGAAAATGGATACAGATTATGTAAGGCTGTCTGAGGATGAAGAGATGCTTAGGGAGATATATATGAGAGGAGGGGTACAGAGCTTCCATGCCATCTCCAGGAGCACTATCCTCCAGGAATCTCCACATGTTCAGCTAGCCAGAAACTCCCCAAACTCTGTTCTTTCAGGGTTTCATGGAGGCTTTATTATGTAGGCATGACTGATGACATCACTGGCCATTGGTGGTCAACTCAATCTTCAGCCCCTCTCTCCTCCTAGGAGGTCCCGTTGGAGCTGAAAGGTCCAACCCTCTGACAACATGGTGGGTTCCCCTGGGAACCAGCCCCATCCTGAGGGTATTCCGGGGCCCTGAACCAGCAGTCATTTCACTGACATACGAAAGACTCATCACTTTGGAGATTCCAAGTATTTTAGGAGCCATGTGCCAGGAAACAGATAAAGCCCAAAATACATATATTTCATAGTGTCACAGAGGCACAATCTTTTTCCCACTGAACACATTCTCGGCGATGTCTGCTGAATGAAGCAAGGGCAGAAAAATTCCTGCAGGGTAAATTTCCTGGAAAGAGAGAGTAAAGGCCCTGCATTCCAGCTGTGTATACTCAAAGAGGAGAGTGAAATAATCTCTCCTGGAAATTATGCTCTATCTAACCTGCAGATTCTTGAGTGACTGCAGGGATTCCGATGAGTGGCTGCTGGTTGGCTGGTTTTCTGGGCTTTGCCATTTGCCCCCTCTGTGAGGTGGAAAGCACAACTGTAAACCAAGGTTGCCAGTCTGTGCTCATTTTTGGACAAAGGCCAGTTGTTTAGAAATTAGATTATTCCTGCCTCCCGTCTCAGCTGTTGGTGGCTCCACTCCACCTGAACACGGGGTGTAAAGAAATCATTTTAAGCCCAGTGATTCTGCAAACTGTAATGACTCTGACAGCAAAGGTTGTTTATGTTTTTGTACATTTGCTTAATCACGTTTACCTTAAGAACGTGCTCACCATTTGAGCTCTCCAGAAATCCTGACTCTGGTGTAGTAGCCACCATTAGGAAAATTTGGAAAATTTGATGCCCAGCATGAAAGGAAAGTCACCCAAGCCTGTGATTTCTCAGGTCTCTTTCAAAGCTGATGTCCCAACAGTGTTGTCAAACTAAAATAATCAAAAGGTTCAGAAACTAGGTAAGAGAATTTACCCCAACAGAACAAAGTTGAGGACAGCCCACTTGGGAAGAACATATTGCAAAGAATGAAAGTCAGTTCTTCAAAGTGTCTGCTACACTTCTACAAGTTTGATATTGCTTATATGGACAAAGCTTAGGTGCAGTGATGCAATCTTGTCTCACTGCAACCTCTGCCTCCTTGGTTCAAGCAATTCTCCTGCCTCAGCCTCCTAAGTAGCTAAGATTACAGGCATCAACTACCACGCCCAGCTAAATTTTTTGTAGTTTTAGTAGAGACAGGGTTTCACTATGGTTGGCCAGGCTGGTCTCGAACACCTGACCTCAAGTGATCCGCCCACCTCAGCCTCCCAAATTGCTGGTATTACAGGCGTGAGCCACTGTGCCTGGCCTAACATCTTTCTATGGAAGGCATAATGCATAGTTACAACAATCTGATGAGCCAAAGTGTTGACAGCAATAGGAGACAAATTCCTAGGCAGACAGGGGCAGGTCCCCAGTGAAACCTGACCTTCTAGCCAAAGACAGCCTGAAACCTGAAAACTGGGCTGCCAGTTCCAGGCAGAGTCCGTGGCCTGAGTGAGAACTTCCTTGATGCCATTTTAGCCAATCAAATGGTGCTTTTTCCAGGCCCAGTCATGGACCAATCAGCACACATGCCCCCATTTTGAGCCCATAAAACACCCGAACACGGTCACATGTTGGGACTACCCACCTTCTCATGTCAAAAGCTATTCTCTCACTTAATAAAATTATTTTCTGCCTTGCTCACTCTCTGCTTGTCCACGTAACCTCATTCTTCTTGGACACAGGACAAGAGCCCAGGACCCACCAAATACTGGGTGAGAAAAGAGTTGTAACACTGTAGCCCTCCTGCCCTCCACCAGTGCCAGATGGCCATCCCATGTGACGGGAAGTGGCAGGGGAGCCAGGCCATCCCCAGAGCCACAGGCTGAAGTGGGCTGGGCAGGACCAAACAAGCTGTAATGCAAATGAGCTGAAACATATTTATTCCAACTATGTATGCTCAATAATTTCCAGGAGGGTGAAATAATCCCTCCTGGAAATTATGCTCTATCTAACCCACAGATTCTTGAATGACACAGTCTTTGTCAGCTCACTCTTGAATTCCTTCCCGTGCAAAACCAAAAACCCACATAGTCTCCTAGACTAAGCTTCAGTTTCAGGGTTTACCCTGTAACGTCATTGGGTCTTGAGTGCCATCTGGTCTAAGTTAGGTACAGAACAATAAATGAGGCAGTCAATCTATAACAAAGATCAATGATTGGAAGGTGGGTAGATCTGGTATCTGGTCTCTCCTAGTCATTCCTAGGAAAAGAACAATGAGTAAGGGAGTTAAGCAACAATAAGAAGCAGAATTGCAAACATGCTGCGTGACTCACTCTCCAAGGCTTCACTTCCCCCATGGCATAAAAATTTATAGGGGCCAGAAATTTTATTTTCTTTTACAATGTCCAGGGAGAGACAGGAAAAAGAGGAGCCTCATTCAGGTGAGATTTGTAAATGAGATGGCACCCTGCCAAAAACACTTGTTGCAATTAATATTTGTTCCTCCAATACTGTTATATCCAGGGCTCTGCAATACACAGAAATATTGCTAAATGATTTCCTTCAGTGCAGATATATAATTATTGGTTCAACTCACAGCAGATGGTTATTATCAACATAAAGAAATAAATCACTCCCTGACAAAGGCATCAGATTTCCTCTCCAGGAAGGAGTCATTGAAGTCTTCTTTAAAGGGCCATGGTTGGGTGCCATGGTTCACGCCTGTAATCCCAGCACTTTGGGAGGCCAAGGTGGGCAGATCATTTGAGGTCAGGAGTTCGAGACCAGCCTGGCCAACATGGTGAAACCCCATCTCGACTAAAACTACAAAAATTAGTTGCTGGGGTGGTGCACACCTGTAGTCCCAGCTACTCAGGAGGCTGAGGCAGGAGAATTGCTTGAACCTGGGAGATAGAGGTTGCAGTGAGCCGAGATCTTACCACTTCACTCCCGCCTGGGCGACAGAGCAAGACTCTGTCTCACAAAAATAATAATAAAAATAAATAAACGGCCATGGTATAAGAATGGACCGTTGTCCTTACAGGTTCTCCCAGCCCCATTCTGTCTTCTCCCTCTGAGCCTCATCCCTGCCTGAGGCCCTGACTCCAAGTTTCATGTCAGCCCAGGCCCAGAGAAACAAGCACCAAATGCCTGTTGAATGAATGGATTAATTAATTAATTGATATCTAAAACACTGTACTAATATAATACATTTATCTGAAGACAATTATTTGTAACAAATAAAATCATGACAACATATACATAAGGAAAGAAGAATAAAGATCTTTACTTTCCTGTTTCAGAAAGTAAAAACAGAAAAGCAAAAAGAACATAGGAACGAAAAATGAGGTCTCTTATGCCTTATCACTGCAAATGCTTACCCAAAATAAATAAATAAATAAACAAGGCTTTAATCTTGAGGATTTATTCCAGGTAAATATGCCTGGAATAAAATGAGGTCTTTTACATGAAATATAAAGGAGATATGATTTGTTATGTCCCTAGCCAGCCCTCTCTCTGTCACTCCACAGCTAGATAAGAAAAATGTTCTTTTTACCCTGCTGGGCTCTCCACCTCCCCCACCCACTAGAAAGAGCCTCTGGGTTAGACCCAGCAGGAGCTGTAGTGAGGAAGGAGACCCCCTTCCCTCAGCCTGGACTGTGCTTGAAGAAAAGGAGGAAATGAAAGTTAAAAGTCAGCCAGATGAGGTCAGTGGAAGAACCGGTTGGCGCTGCTGACCAGATCTGGAGGTTAAAAATTAAACCCCTACTCCTAACCACAATCCTATCTGTAGACCACAGGCATGGTATGGAAGAACCTTATCCCAGAAGGCATTGTTCTTATTCAACCGCTCAAGACCCCATCTAGTCACATCCCCCGCACTTGCTAAATCAGTCACGACCCTCTCACATGTGTACCTTTTAGACTGTGAGTCCTTAAAAGGGCCAGGATTTTCTTTCTCGAGGAGCTTGGTTGTCGAGGCATCTATGCCTGCTGCCGCTCCCGGCCGAATAAAATTCCCACTTCCTTCGCTCTTCAGTGTTTGAGAGCACTCCTGCTTCAGCAGCACCAGGAGAAAAAAATAAAGCAATGCAGATTCAGTCAGACATGCTGCAACATGCTATGTAGCAAGGAGCTCAGAGACAAGGAGGGGAGGGAGCAGAGCCACGTGGGCTGGGCGTCAAGAGGAGAGGATGGAAGGCTCTGGTGGGATATTTGGGGAGGAGAAGCAAGGGGTTTTTTTGTTTGTTGTTATTTTGCTTTTTTGGTGTTTTTGTTTGTTTGTTTGTTTGTTTGTTTTTCTGAGACAGAGTTTCGCTCTTGTCACCCAGGCTGGAGTGCAATGGTGCGATCTCAGCTCACTGCAACCTCCACCTCCCAGTTTCAAGCGATTCTTCTGCCTCAGCCTCCTGAGTAGCTGGGATTACAAGCCTACACCCACCATGCCTCGCTAGCAAGAGCGGGGAGGTTAGATGAGTAGCCTTGGGTTGTGAAATGGATCTCCTCAATTATTTTTCAAATGATGAAAGTAACAGTTGGAGTTTGCTTTTTGCAATTGTTATGGCATTCATTGAAGGCAGGACTGGGCCCCATGGGACATTAGATTATAGATGGGTTTTATTCATGTGGAGTGGAAGGATATTACCCAGGATTTTAGATCTAAGATTCCTAGCTAGCTGCACCCAGTTTAAAATTATCCTCTTAGATCTTAGTCATGGACAATTTTGCCACCTCTTCTTACCTCTGGTGTAAACTAGTCAGGTTCAATTGGGCAAAATTGTTCTCATTCTCATACTGAAGCAGGACCAGCCACGAGAAACAGACCTCTGGAACACCGAACTGGGAAGGAAGAAACGACCAAGCTCCCCTAACAAAGAGCAGCTCTGCCTTTATATAGGCTTACACTCTAGATATTACACGTGAAAGGGTCTTAGGTTCACAGCCTTAGAAATTACAAGTGAAAGGGTCTTGGGTTTACAGCTTTAGAAATCACATATGAAAGCGTCTTGTCTTGGTCGATGGAGGAGTGGGGTGGGGGGTTGATCTTGTTTAAGTAAAAACAATGTCTTCCAGAGAGATTCCCCCACACCATGCCTGCTATTTACAGGAAGGTGATTTTAGGAGGCGCCAGTCAGCCAGCCTTTTCTTCTATTGAAATGCAGTGTGGAAGTCAAGGGGGAGGTGATCCTAGATGCCTGGGTCTCCTTCCTCAATACTCCAATGGCAACGTCAGACAGATACTACAGAAAAAACTTTGAACTTGTCATTACAACTGTGAAGGTATCGCGCAGGTTAAGAATGCATGTTTAAAGCAGAAAACTAGATTGACATGGCATTTTGTCAGTTCACTAAATTAAGTAAAATTTTAAAAGGAATCTTACTTGTAGAATTACAAACATAAAATTAACTTTTCTCAACAATCAAGCAAATAGGCGGTTTAAACACATGCATGTAATTTCACTCCCTAATAGAGCCATTGAAATGACGGCAAAGGGATTTGTTTTTTTAATGATGGGGAAAACGAAAGAGTAAACAAAACAAAAACATGTTTGGAAGCTGTAAAAGCGGAAGGGGAATGCAGGCTGACTCCATAGACACACAAGCGTGATCTGGGCCAGAGCGGGAAAATGTGGGAGTCAACTGGTTTATCCCAAGGAATCCTCAAACACCTGGGGGCCAGTGGCTCCAGAAGCCCCCTGGCAGCAGTAATACAGGCACCTATTAGGAAAAGTGTGATGTGTTTACAAAGTGGTCCGATCTCCAGGCTCCTTTCCACCTCCACGTGCTGAATGACTGAATTTACTATCCCTGAGGTGGCAAACAGGCTCTCTTGGTTGGGAAAGACATGGCTGAAGGTAAGGGGGCCAGGGTGAAATCAGGGTAATGTCATGAAAACGTATGCTCCTACCCAGCTCCCAGAACACTGAGCCCGTCATCCCTCCTCCTGTTGGGAGATAAGAGGATGCTTTCTAGTAAATGTGGCAAGCCAGAAAGAGCAGTCTTGCTGACAGAATGGCCCCAGCAGGATCACTCTACAGGGGAGCTCAGAGTTACCAAGCCCCTCTGATGTTCTGCTAAGTCCCTCCCAAAATAAACAGGAGCGAGAAGCAACAGGGGAAGAGGAAGCTACTTGGGGTGAACAGAAACTGTGCATAAAGAAGACATTTAAAAAATATGAGCTGGTTGCAGTGGTTCACGCCTGTAATCCCAGCACTTTGGGAGGCCGAGGCAGGCAGATCGCCTGAGGTCAGGAGTTCAAGACCAGCCTTATAATAACCTAACTTGCATTAGCTTAACTGACTCCATCTTAGCTGCAAACCTGACAAGATCTCTCTGGTCTCTCCCTCCCTGCTGAGGCCCCTCAGGTTCACAACTGGGTCATGCTGTACTCAGAGCCGTGAAGCACTGAGATTTGAAGCAAGCTGTTCTTAGCACCTGTAACCATTGTAACCAAATCCTGTGTGTCAAGCCCACCTGCCATTGTGAAAAACTCCCCTTTGATTATTGTGTAGAAAGTACCTGGACACTCCCTTAGTGATTGTATGGAAAGTTCCCACTGCTACCCCCCTTAATGCTTCCTACTAACTTGCTCTTTCTGCTTCTGTAAAATTCTACTTCAGCTAGGCTCCCCCTCCCCTACCTAAATCAAGATATAAAGGGAAATTAAACCCCTTCCTCGGAGAGAATTTTGAGTGTTAGCCATCTCTCGGTCACTGGCAAATAAAGGACTCTTAATTTGGAACCCAGAGGGTGACACTTTCCTTCTGACTTGCTTGGTTACAACAGCCTGGCCAACATGGAAAAATCCCGTCTCTACTAAAAATACAAAATTAGCCAGGCATGGTGACACATGATTGTAATCCCAGCTATTCAGAGGCTGAGGCAGGAGAATCACTTGAACCTGGGAGGTGGAGGTTGTGTTGTACTGGCCCGAGCATAGAAAGTCAACACCAAGACAAAAGTATGCCAAATTGCAGGGTCTTCATTGCCAACGGCCACGAGGACTCGCATCTCTCCAACCTGTGGCCCCGAAAGGAGGGTGTCAAGACCTTTCGTACCCATAAAACCACCTCGGGAGTGAGGGTGAGGGGCGGGGGTGGGGTTGAGGGGCTTCAGACATTCTGAGGGCTAGTGGATTCTGTAAATCACTCCCCGGGCAGGGATGAGGGTGAGGGGCTCCGGACATTCTGAGGGCCAGGGGACTTTTGACATTCTGATTGTTACTTAAGTGTTCACAAAAGTCAAGATTAGCATTTGTTTACACATTGTCTGGGTAGGGTGGAAATCACAGTCCTTAATTACTTATTCACATTTGAGTTATAGAGAGCAGTTTCCACAGAAAGCCAGGTATGGTTGAGGTATGCAGTTTTATGGGGCTTTTACCATGTCACAGTTGCAATGAGCTGAGATTATGCCTTTGCGCTCCCCACTGGGCAACAAGACCAAAACTCTGTTTCAAAAAATATATATATGGTTAATATCCTTAGAGAGGCATGAGGAGATATTTCTTTCATGGAACTAGAACAGAATGCTATGAAAGAAAGAGGGAGGACAGGAAAGGGGGAGAGAAAAGAGACAGAGAGAAACTGACTCAGACAACAAAGAATTCTTTATATGTTTTAAAATCATGATAGCAGATAAAGGGCTAGTAGATACACTTAGGGAAATCTCTCAAAAGTAGAATAAAAATAAGAAGAGAATGACAGACAGAAGAGAAAAATATAAGGATGTTAGAGGTCCAATCTAGAAAGTCCAAAATTCAAATACTAGGAATTACAGAAAGACAAACACCAACAAACAGAAGACAGAAAATT
Organism: Sapajus apella; assembly: GCF_009761245.1. NCBI lineage: Eukaryota > Metazoa > Chordata > Mammalia > Primates > Cebidae > Sapajus > Sapajus apella. The sequence goes on along the minus strand of NW_022437058.1, from coordinate 482,994 downwards.
AAGAAGAATAATTCTGAAACATTTCCTGGAAGTAAACTAGTATGTTTCCAGATTGAGCAGCTCACAACGGCCAACAGGCACTGGGTAAAAATAGAGGCTCGCAAAAGCATCATGAAAGTATATAACCACAGGCAAGGAGAACATCTGACCAGTTCCAAGAGAGAATAGACCACACCTGAGCTGCAGCAGGGACCCCTCTTAGAGGCTGACAGCCCCTACAAGCATGGAAATAAAGGAACATCTTGAGTTTCTTCCCCCCCCCGCCCCCCGAGACACAGTCTCACTCTGTCACCCAGGCTGGAGTGCAATGGTGCAATCCCAGCTCACTGCAAGTGATTCTCCTGCCTCAGCCTCCTGAGTAGCTGGGACTACAGGTGCACGCCACCACACCAGGCTAATTTTTGTATTTTTAATAGAGATTTCACCATGTTGGTCAGGCTGGTCTCAAACTCCTGACCTCGTGATCTTCCCACCTCGGCCTCCCAAAGTGCTGGGATTACAAGATGTGAGCCACTGCACCCAGCCTTGAGTTTCTTTAAGGGAAATTCCAGGTACCTACCTAGCCTTGAGAAGTAAATAGGCAACCTAGTAAACAAGAAGCTGACAAGAGCCTCACACAATAGCCAAGGAAGTCAGAGCCACAGAATGTTTGGTTCCCTACAGAAACTAAACATTACACCTTAACAATGTTCTTGAGTTGCTTTTCAGAAACCTGGACCATACCACATGGAAAATATCATCTACTGGCATGCAGACCTCAGATAAGAGAGAATTGAGAACCGAATTGTGACCACCGTTCTCTATTCTAAATTTCTTCCTAAGGGGACTGGAGGAAGGCATACCCACAGGTCAGAGCTCAACATTCCTTTCTACTGACCCCAAGTTTTTAGACAAAGCTTAACCAATCACAAATCGGAAAATCTTTGAATCTATCTATGACTATGAGCTTCCTCACTTCAAAATGTCCCACCTTTTCAGGCCAAACCAATGTACACCTTCCATGAATTCATTTATGACTTTACACATAACCTCTGCCTCCCACCTTTAAAAACCCTTAAGTTTGGGTCTTAAGCCCTAGCTACCTAATTCTCGTTGGCACCCTGCAATAAATTCCCCGCCTTCACTGCAATCACAATGTCAGTGTTTAGCTTTGCTGTGCTGGGCGGGCAGACCAAGGTTCAGCTTGGTAACTGATGTAGTTTGGATGTGTGTCCCCTCCCAAATCTCATGTCGAATTGTAACTCCCGGTGTTGGAGGTGGGGTTGGTAGGTGGCGATTGGATCACGGGGGTGGATTTCTCATGAGGGGTCTAGTGCCGTCCTCTTGGTACTGTCCTTGCAACAGGGACTGAGCTCTTGCAAGATCTGGTATAATTTGGATTGAAAAGAGTCTCTGTTTTAATCACCTCCACTTTGCCAGCTATCCAGAACTGTTGAGCTATTGGTAAACTGGATTATCCTTCTCTCCTGCATTTTTGTTTAAGAATTATCTTATCTGGCTGTTTGCTATGTGTGTGTATTTTTTTCTGTGTACTTGCCATGGTCTGAATGTTTCTGTCCCATGTAATTTATGTGTTGAAGTCCTAACCCCCAGGCAATGGTGGTGTTAGGAGGTGAGGCCTTTGGGAGGTGATTGGGTCAGGAGGGTGGGGTGGAGCCCTCATAAATCGGAGTAGTGTCTTCCTAAAAGAGGCTGTCACCCCTTCCAATACATGAGGACACAGTGAGCAGGTGCCATCTGTGAACCAGCTACCTGGCAGGCTGAGGCAGGAGAATCACTTGAACCCAGGAGGCAGAGGTTGCAGTGAGCCAAGATGGTGCCACTGCACTCTAGCCTGGGCGACAGAGTAAGACTCCATCTCAAAAAAAAAAAAAATGTGTCTTCAGGGAGCAATAATGTTTCAAAGGACACATCACCCTCCCACCCCTGGGTGATGAAGGCCCGTGTCCTACAAGGCCAGCCCAGCTGAGGTAGATAGACCCTGCCTCTCCCTCCAATCATCCCAAAGCAAGATTTTCCAGCCCACAAACACCAACAACAGTTCTTGGCAATTACAAGCATGTTTACCAGGAAGGCTGTTTCTCTACCTTTTAAAAGTCTGTGGTTGTGATTCTCACACAGACACAGACACACGCACACACACACATGCATGCATGAGCACACACTTTATGGGCACTCTACATGCAAGAGATGTCCACCCAGTTCCCAAGAATGTGTGATTGAAAATACCATAATTAAATAAATATGCCATCTCTGAGTTTTGGAAGAAAACTGCATTCCTACTTGACTTACTTGGGGCGTAAATAACAATCAGGTTAGCTTAAATGCATCCTTAGTCAACCTTCAGGGCCCCCAGGAGGCTGGGTCTCAGTGTTCAGGGGAGGGAAGTTAACTGACAGCACAGAGGATGGGGGAGATTGAAGGGACTAATTAATCCACAGCTTATATCTCAGTGGCACGAGTGCACCGAGTACCACACACTGGGCTTCTTTACTCTGCTATTTCTGGCCCTATTGGCGTCAGCTTTGCTCCAGATTCCCAGCTGAGGAACCCAGCAAGCCAACCAGATCTGTAGGTGAGGGCTTGGCTAGAGATTTCCACAGTTCCAGCTGATCAGATCAGAATGAGGCTGGAAAGAAACAGGGAAGAACTACCAGCAAGAGGCCACAAGGGAGGCTGGGACAGTAATCTGAACTACTGATGGCTTTCCTACCATTAACAAAGATTGTGAATGGGCTTTCTGTTTACGTCAATGGATTATTAACTTTCAGATAACACTGAGGTTTGATCTTGAAGATGAAAGCACGCCCTTGAAAATTTCATTGCTTTCTAGGATATTGCAATGCTATTACAAATAAGTGTAAAGAAAACAAAGAGAAAAAGGATATTCCAAGATGACACATAATTAAAAACTACCACCTGTGACAAATAAAACGTATTTAAGCATGCTATTTGTCAAGAGGCTCCTTTTCTTCCTACTGGCACTTGGACTGGAATGAGAAAGAAGGAAATAGGCCTGTTTATTAAAGCACACCACTTGCAAATTTTATTAAGATAGTTATGAAAGTATATCATTAAAATAAACAGATCACCAGAAAATGTTATCAATAAATATATTATGTGACCTGAAGAATTGCATAGATTTCCAACAGCTCAGTATGAATATATGAGGATTCTTTCTTTTTTTTTTTTTTTTTTTTTTTTTTTTTTTTTTTTTTTTGAGACGGAGTTTCGCTCTTGTTACCCAGGCTGGAGTGCAATGGCGCGATCTCGGCTCACCGCAACCTCCGCCTCCCGGGTTCAGGCAATTCTCCTGCCTCAGCCTCCTGAGTAGCTGGGATTACAGGCATGCGCCACCATGCCCAGCTGATTTTTCGTGGTTTTAGTAGAGACGGGGTTTCACCATGTTGACCAGGATGGTCTCGATCTCTTGACCTCGTGATCCACCCGCCTCGGCCTCCCAAAGTGCTGGGATTACAGGCTTGAGCCACCGCGCCCGGCCCGAGAATTCTTTCTTAAGCACAGATGGATAAAGATATGCAAAGAGTAGCAAAAATACGATAATACAAACAAGCTGCATGAACAAAATAGGGAGTGCATTATTTCCTGAGCAATGGCTGCCGTCTACCACAGTTTAGTGCTTCTGCTCTGAAATACAATGGAATCACACCAGCAGAGGAAGGAACCCAACATGCTCCTCTTTGCCCAGCATCTGCAGTAGAGAAACAGGACCTGTCCTGGCCCTCTGAGGTCCCTCCCACTTCAAGCGGAGAAATTCTGGAAGACGTCGGCCGCCTCCAGCCAGTTCTGCAAGCAGGTCAGCCCGCGCTCCCGGATCTGCTTCCGCCCTTGGTTGGTGATGACCTCCCCATTTTGTTTCACAATCACAAGTTTGGGGATGGCTGTGACGTTGTACCTCTTCCTCAGCTCGCTGCAGGAGAGAAGAGTGGTACCGAAGTTAGCACTTCCGCATGCACATCTGAAGTGACAGGCCCCCTCCCTCCAGCCTGAGGTATGCCAACTTGGAGGAAGCCACCAGGTGCCCCACTCTGCCTGCCCCTGCTCACCCTCCGCCTGGAGTGCAGGTTCCTTTCTTCTTGGTGCTACCATTTCTTTTCTTTTTTTTTTGTTTTGTTTTGTTTTGTTTTTGAGACAGAGTTTTACTCCTGTCACCCAGGCTGGAGTGCAATGGTGCCATCTCAGCTCACTGCAACCTCCGCCTCCCAGGTTCTCCTGTCTCAGCCTCTTAGTTGGCCAGACTGGTCTTGAACTACTGGTCTCAAGTGATCCACCTACCTCGACCTCCCAAAGTGCTGGGATTACATGCGTGAGCCACTACGCCCGGCCTTGTTTCTAACCCAGTTCTGCCCCAGAGAGCTGCCTACAGCAGTGAACTCTCCCTATTTGTGCTACCCAGTCCCACAGTCACCAGCCACCTGTGGCTGGGAGAGCTCAGAATGTGGTTAATGTGCCTGAGGAACTGAAGTTTTCATTTTAATTATCTTTTAATTTAAATGTAAGGAGTCACAAGTGGCTAGCGGCTACCAGATTGGATACAGTAGATCTAAACTCGCAAATGAACCCAATAATTTTTTATGTCCTCTACATCTCAAATGGTTAAAAAATATCAGGTACATATAATGGTAAAAGTTAAAATTCCATCCAGGTGTGGGTGCTCACGCCTGTAATCCCAGCGCTTCGAGAGACCGAGGTGGGAGGATTGCTTAAGCCCAGGAGTTCAAGACCATCCTGGGCAACACCATCTCTACAAAAGTTAAAAAATGAACTGGATGTGGCGGTGCGAACTATAGTCCCAGCTACCCTGAAGGCTGAGGTGGGAAGACCGCTGGAGCCCAGGAGGTAGAGGCTGCAGAGAGCCTCGTTAGCGCCACTACATTCCAGCCTGGGCAACAGACCCTATTTCTAAGAAAAAAAAAGTTAAAATTCCATGAGTTTTAAATACATCTAGAGCCTCATTTGACTTTCCACCCTACAAATTCAATGATGCGTCAATTGCCCTTATAATGATGAGAGGTTTCTTAGCCTCATTTTACATCACTGACATTTACAGTATCTGTAACCTGATGAGTGGTCTTTTTACAAAATAATTTGTATTTGTTTAGGGAAAGAAGGATCTGCCTCCTTGTGTCTGGTAGAGGACTTTTGGCCCCGTTCCCCAGCCATGTGGAAAGGGCCTAATTCCCGATAAGGAAAGCCCTTCCTCCCTCACAGGGAGGGTCCCTTATCTCACTCTATCCTGGCCCGGCCCAAGACCAGCGACCTTCCCGCCCAGCGGCCCACTGAACCAATCACCATCCGCCCCACCAGCTCTCCCGTAACCTCCCGTCCCACAAGCTCCCGCCCGGCAGGCTTCCTGCCCAGCAACCAACCTAGACAATTACTACCCGCCAGGTCAGCTCTCCTACCGCCCCAGGCCCTCTGTCCCTATAAAGTCGACCGAACAAAGAAAGCGCGTGCGATTCCTCCCTTCCCGCTTGAGTCGCCCGGAGATCCCAATAAAGTCGGTACCGGTCACCACGCATCCTGCCTCGAGTCTATTGAGGGCCTGCCTCCGTGGGTCGGGGTCCCACAGCCGGGGTCGCACAAGTGGTGCCGAAACCCGGGAGCGCGGGCTGCCGGCCCGGCCGCAGCCCCCTCCTCCGGCGACCCTTTTTTGGATCCGACACCTCTACGCTCCGACTAAGGTAAGTTCATTTTTTTCTCTTGCCTTTCCTTCCACGTGGTGTGCACAGTAGTCCCTCCCAATTCTCCGGACCCCTCGCCTAGCGTCGGCCGACCCGAGGAAGGTCCTCCGTTCCGGCTCCAGAAGCCCCTCCGGGAACTGCCAGACAGGGGACGCCCTCTCTGACTCTTCCCTCCGTTAATTCTCTGGGCATCTGCAGTGCAAGGGGGACGCCTCTTCCTGCATCTACCCAGCCGTTGGCAGGGAACCACTGCTGCGCACGCCATGGGGAACGCGGAGTCCAAAATACCCCTTAACACCCCTCTTGGGTGTTTATTGCGAAACTTCTCCAAATTGGGATACTTGCAAACCCTGAGGCGAAAGAAACTCATTTTCTTGTCTCAAGCGGCATGGCCCCAGTATCAGCTTGATAACCAGTCACATTGGCCCCCCGACTGGCCCTTTCGATTCCAATATCCTTTGTGACCTTGACAATTTCTGCCGCCGTACAGGCAAAGATCGCGAGGTGCCTTATGTACAGGCTTTTTGGGATCTCTGTACCCACCCGGACCTTTGTTCCACTTGCTCTACGCATCAGGTTCTTTTAGCCCAGGTCCCTCGCAAAACCACCTCCGCTATCTCTATTACTTCTCCCCCACCTTACTCAATGCAGGAGGATCTGCCTGAACATCTGTCTCCTCCCGCCAACCCTAGCAACCAGTTACCGCCAGCCGTTAGCCCTTCCCCCGCTCCCTCCGCACTTCCTGCCTCAGAGGCCTCGCCTCGCCCTTCCCCCACTCCCTCCACACTGCCTGCCTCAGAGGCCTCGCCTCGCCCCTCCCCCACTCCCTCCGCGCCTCCTCCTTTGGAGACCGCACCCTGTCTTACCTCCCCGGTAGCAGCCCATACCCGCTCACATCAGCCCACCCTCCTGGCTCCGCTTCGAGAGGTGGCCGGGGCGGAAGGTTTAGTTAGGGTACACGTCCCTTTCTCCCTCCAAGATCTAGCACAAATAGAAAAGCGCTTAGAGTCCTTTTCCGCCGATCCGTCTACATACATAAAAGAGTTTAAGTACCTCACTCAAACTTATGACCTCACCTGGCATAACATTAGGGTCATCTGCACCTCCACCCTAACGGCCGAAGAACAAGAGCGTATTCTGGCTGCCGCCCGGCACCAGGCAGACAAAGATCATGCCATAGACAATCAAATTCCTTTAGGCCCTGAGGTTGTCCCCAATGAGGACCCGCAGTGGAATTATCAGGCAGGTCGGGGCTCTGATATACCCAGGCGGGACCGCATGATACGGTATCTCCTTCGAGGAATGGATGCCGTATCAAACAAGGTAGTCAATTATGATAAATTAAGAGAGGTCATCCAACTCCCAGATGAAAATCCCGCTCTTTTCCTAGGCCGCCTACAAGAAGCTCTAGTCCGATATACTCGGCTAGACCCTACATCCCAGAATGGGGCCACTGTCCTAGCCTCTCATTTCATTTCCCAATCTGCCCCTGATATCCGAAGAAAACTAAAGAAGGCGGAGGAGGGCCCCGAGACTCCCATCCAAAACCTGGTAAAAATGGCCTTTAAAGTCTTCAATGCCCGAGAGGATACGGCGGAAGCTGCACGCCAGGCCCGCCTAAAGCAGAAAGTGACACTTCAAACCCAGGCCCTAGCGGCGGCCCTGCAGCCTGCGGGGCCCCAAAGGCTCAAATCTGAATCCCGCGCCCCCCCCCGGGGGCCTGCTTTAAGTGCGGGAAGGAGGGTCACTGGTCTATGGCCTGCCCCCAGCCACGGGCCCCAACGAAGCCTTGCCCTATTTGCCATCTCGAGGGACACTGGAAATCGGACTGTCCTAACTTCCCCAGGGTACCGGTTCCTCAAAACCAGCACACTGGGCGGAAGCAGTCGACGCCCGTCCCCGGATGGGAGACGCCTGTAAGTCAGGAGTCCACCTCTGGGGAGTCTCCACTTCCCCATTTAATGGGCCCGTTGGACAATTAGTGGGGCCCTGTCTCTTTGACCCCAGTTACCCTCGCTGAGCCTAGGGTCACTCTACAGGTAGCGGGTAAAAGTGTCTCCTTCTTGCTGGATACGGGGGCTACCTTTTCTGTCCTCCCTTCTTTTTCGGGCCCTATTATCCCTTCCCAGGTCTCGGTTGTGGGAGTTGACGGAACCCCCCAAGTCCCTAGCCAAACTCCGCCACTCACATGCTCTTATGCCTCTGTCCCGTTTACTCACTCCTTCCTGGTAATTCCAACCTGCCCAGTGCCCTTACTAGGACGGGACATTCTCTCCAAGCTAAATGCCAATATTACCCTCTCCCCCACTGCCCAGTGTAACCTCCTTCTTTTGGCACATGTCCCAGAGCACACACCCACAGCGGATTTGGCCACGCTACTCCCTGAAGTAAATCCCCAAGTCTGGAATATCAACAGCCCCACTGTGGCCGCCCACCATCGGCCTGTTAAAATTTTCCTCAAGAAATCCGCTCCCAGGTTTCTATCTCATCCCCAATTCCCCATCTCCAAAGCCCACCGCCTCGGGCTCCATCCTATAATTGAACGGCTCAAAAGCCGAGGCCTTTTAATCCCCACCAATTCCCCATGCAACACCCCCATCCTTCCTGTCCGCAAACCCTCAGGACAATATAGGTTAGTTCAGGACCTGTGTCTCATTAATGAGGCAGTCATACCTATACACCCAGTCGTTCCAAACCCCTATACGCTACTCTCTCATGTCCCTCCAAACACCACGTGCTTCTCGGTTTTGGATCTTAAGGATGCTTTTTTTACCATTCCCCTCGACCCAAGCTCATACTTTATCTTTGCCTTCACTTGGGATGATCCCCTCACGGGTGTTTCCCAGCAGCTCACGTGGACAGTTCTCCCCCAGGGATTCAGGGACAGCCCTCACCTGTTTGGGCAAGCGCTGGCCTTGGACCTACTCAACTGTAACCTCACGCCCTCTTCTGTCCTCCAATATGTAGATGATTTACTGGTCTGCTCCCCTAGTCGCCCTGAATGTATACGGGCCACCACCATCCTTCTTAATTTCCTACATGACAAGGGGTACCGAGTGTCCCCTAACAAGGCCCAGGTGGCCTCATCTTCAGTCACCTACCTAGGCTTACAGCTCACGCCTGGGAAAAAATCCATCACGGTCGACCGGTTACAGGCTCTTAAGGCCCTCCAGGCCCCGCAGTCAGCTCAGGAAATACTTTCCTTCTTGGGACTGGTTGGGTTCTTCCGCCACTGGGTCCCTAATTATGCCGTCTTAGCCAAGCCCCTATATCAGGCCGCAACAGACACCCCTACGGGACCGCTCTCTTCCCAGGGCACGGTCAACCAGGCCTTCCGGGTACTCCTTAAGGTTCTATGCACATCCACCAGCCTGGCCTTGCCTAACCCCAACCTGCCCTTTCATCTGTACACAGATGAGAGATCTCATACCCCAATAGGGGTCCTAGCACAACCAGTAGGAGACACTCTTCTACCTCTAGCCTACCTGTCCAAACAACTAGACCCCACGGAGAGGGGGTGGCAGCCTTGTCTCCGTGCCTTAGCCGCAGCGGCTACCCTCACCACTGAGGCCCTTAAAATTAATTTGCAGCTTCCACTTCGGGTGTTCTCCACCCATAGGCTTACTGAACTTCTTACCCACCAAGCTCTACCTCACCTGGGACCGTCCAGAGTTCAATTAATACATCTGCTCTTTATTGAGAACCCCAACATCACACTTTCACACTGCCCCGCCCTAAACCCTGCCACCCTTTTTCCTTGCCCAACAAGTCCTGTGTCAAAACACCATTGTCCGGAAGTACTAGCCGAGGCACAAACTCCCCGCTCTGATCTACAGTCTCAACCTCTGCCGTTGGCCCTCACCTTATTTGTCGATGGCAGTTCCATCCCACACCCCTCCGGTCCTCGAACAGCCGCCTATGCTGTGGTTACACAAACCGACATTATTGAGACCCACTCCCTGCCCTTAGAAACCACCTCACAACAGGCCAAACTAGTGGCACTTACTCGAGCCCTAATATGGTCTAGAGACAAGGAAGTTAACATCTACACGGACTCTAAGTATGCCTTTCTCATAGCCCACTCCCATTGTATGATATGGAAGGAACGGGGTTTCCTCATTACTAAGGGCACCCCTGTTCTAAATGGGAAACTTATTGCCAACCTTATTCAGGCTGTCCAACTCCCTAGCAAGGTTGCCATCATCCACTGTAGGGGACATCAAACCACTGGCTCCACAGTGGCTATGGGCAACGCCTTGGCAGATAGGGTGGCAAAGGACACGGCAAAAAATCACCCGCCCCCTGCCTGCCTCTATTTCCTGTCCAGGTCATACAAACCGTATTACTCAGACTGGGAAAAACAAACTCTCCAGAGCACCCCAGGAGTAACGTTCAAAGATGAATGGGCCTTTAAGCACAACCTTCTCATTCTCCCAAAACAGCAACAAACCCAGATAATCCGGGATATTCATAACTCTCTTCACATTGGGCCTAAGGCCCTGCTCCACTTCCTTAGTCCACTTCTACATCCAGACGGCCTTTCTCAAACCATCCATAAGGTCCATACAGAATGTCTCACCTGTGCCAAAGTTAACCCCCAGGGGTCCTGTCATCCCCGCAAACAACTCCACCAATTACGGGGGTTCCTCCCCGGCCAAGACTGGCAAATCGATTTCACCCACATGCCAAAGCATAAACAGTACCGGTATCTGTTAACCATTGTTGATACCTTTTCAGGCTGGATTGAGGCTTACCCTACAGCATCAGAGTCTGCAGGAATGGTGGCCACTCATCTTATCCAAGACATCATTCCGCGCTTCGGGTTGCCAGCCACCATACAATCTGACAATGGTCCAGCCTTTATTTCCAAAGTTACTGACAATGTTTGCGCTTCCCTAGGAATCCAGTGGAAACTACACGCGGCCTATCACCCGCAGTCCTCGGGTATGGTAGAGAGGGCCAATGGCCTCATCAAAGAACATTTAACTAAACTAATGCTTGAACTCCGCCAATCCTGGGTCACTCTGCTTCCAATCGCCCTCGCCAGACTAAGAGCCAGCCCTCGGGGCCCCTCACAGCTTAGTCCGTTTGAGCTGCTGTACGGTCGCCCCTTTCTGCTCTCAACTCCACCACCTCCTGACGCTGCTCCCTTAGAAGGATACCTCCCTTATTTCACCCTTCTCTGAAGCCTTCTTCGTGAACACGCCAACGTCTCTCTTCCTCATCCCACACAATCTTCTGAAAACCCCCCAGTAGTTTCCCCCGGAGACTCGGTTCTCATTAAAAATCTCACCCCAAAACCTCTCACTCCAAGGTGGGAAGGCCCGTACACGGTCATCCTCACCACTCCTTCTGCCATAAAAATAGCTGAGGTCCCGTCCTGGATTCACCTTTCTCGGGTTAAAAAGGCTCTCCATGGCCCCCCTCCCAGCTGGAGGGCCACTTCTACTGGCCCTTTATCTCTTAAACTTACCAAAACCTAACCAGGGTGGATTTGGTTCAGGCTATAACCCAAATCAGGTATTACAGGCTGTATACGGAGAGCCATGCAACTGCAAAGGGGGCTTCGTGTCTTCTGTACCCGGCACCTACCAGTCTACAATCGATTGTGGCACCATGACGGCATACCTTGTTTATGGCAATAACCAAATACCAGAGTACAAGTGTCTAAAAAAACCAACCCTAACCCTAATTCCGCTGGGGTCCCCTTTACCATCCTGCAACTGCTCTTCCACTGTGTATCGGTCTATACACAGCAGCTGTTACAACCAATATGCCACTTGTCTCAGGGGCAATACCACATACTTCACTGCTTGGGTCATCCGTGGACGAGCAGGGTCGTTTGGGGGAGATTGGGCCTCCAGCACGCCACTAGGCATCTCCTATAAACATGCCAGTGCTGGTTGTCCAACGCCCTCTAGACAGGCTGTCTGTTGGCAAACCAAACCTACCATTGGCGTCAGTGATGGAGGGGGCCCACATGACCAAATGAAGTCCCATCATCTTAAGGAGACTATTAAAACATTATTTCCCACCTTATCTTACCATCCTTTATCCTTGCCCAAATCTCGCCGCCTAGATTTGGACAGATCAACCCAAAGTCTTCTTAAAGCGGTCCACAGCTTCCTCCTACATGGCAACTCTTCTTTAGCTAACAGTTGCTGGATATGCTTACCTCTGGAAACCCCTATGCCCTTGGCTCTGCCCGCCCCTGCCAACCACAGCCGCAATGGGACCCTTCGGCTCCCTTTCCCAGTTCAACCCATAGGGAGTGCCTGTGTCAATGTCACATGCTACCGAAAAACTCCTATAAATAACTCCTATGATCTTGATGTAGGTTCTGTTTTAGAGTCTTGTAATTGCTCTAGTTTTAGAAATTCTAACACTGCTTTGTTTGCCCTCCCAGGACAGAGTTTTGTTTGCGGGAATAACATGGCCTTCTCTTACCTACCCCAAAACTGGACAGGTATATGCATGGTGGCATCCCTTTTCCCCGATGCTAGTATCGTCTCGGGAGATGATCCTGTTCCTCTTCCCAGTTTCGACTCAGTAATAGGAAGAAATAAAAGGGCAGTCCAGTTTATCCCTTTGTTGGCCACCCTTGGCATCACGGCTGCAGTCTCTACGGGAACTGCTGGGCTAGGCTATTCCCTACAAACCTATCAACAGCTCTCTCGTCAATTAATTAATGATGTTAATCTACTCTCATCTACCGTTCAAGTTGTCCAGGACCAGCTTGATTCCCTTGCAGAGGTCGTCTTACAGAACCGCCGAGGTCTGGACCTGCTCACAGCCGAAAAAGGAGGCCTGTGCCTCGCCCTGGACGAGCAATGCTGCTTCTACGCCAACCGGTCGGGCATTGTCAGGGACAAAATTAAAACTCTCCAGGAGGACTTGGCCAAACGACAGAAGGCCCTCCAGGATAACCCTCTGTGGAGCGGACTTAATGGACTTCTCCCTTACCTCCTTCCTCTCCTTGGACCCGTTCTCGGCCTCTGCCTAATTCTGTTTTTCTTACCCTGTCTCTTCCAGTTTCTTCAAAAGCGATTCCAGGAGCTTACTAGAGTCACCATCCATCAAATGATGCTCCAACCGATGCCTAATCTCCATCGGCCAGAATACCGTTATACCCCTCTCCAGACAGCCTAAACTCCTACCCTCACCCCTTCGCCGCCCCAAAGTCAGCAGGAAGTAGCCAGAAGGACAGCCGCCGCCCCTTTTTCCTCTTTAAGGAGTTGGGAATGTCTGGTAGAGGACTTTTGGCCCCGTTCCCCAGCCATGTGGAAAGGGCCTAATTCCCGATAAGGAAGGCCCTTCCTCCCCCACAGGGAGGGTCCCTTATCTCAGTCTATCCTGGCCCAGCCCAAGACCAGCGACCTTCCCGCCCAGTGGCCCACTGAACCAATCACCATCCGCCCCACCAGCTCTCCCGTAACCTCCCGTCCCACAAGCTCCCGCCCGGCAGGCTTCCTGCCCAGCAACCAACCTAGACAATTACTACCCGCCAGGTCAGCTCTCCTACCGCCCCAGGCCCTCTGTCCCTATAAAGTCGACCGAACAAAGAAAGCGCGTGCGATTCCTCCCTTCCCGCTTGAGTCGCCCGGAGATCCCAATAAAGTCGGTACCGGTCACCACGCGTCCTGCCTCGAGTCTATTGAGCGCCTGCCTCCGTGGGTCAGGGTCCCACAGCCGGGGTCGCACACCTTGGTTTTGCAATTCTTGTAACCTTCACTGGGATTACTTTCTCAAGACAGAGCAGCCAAATGAAATCCCCTTCTTCTTCACCACAACCAGGTCATGAGGGCCTCACAGTGGCAATAATCAGATTTCCTCAATCTGTCACCCTCAGGATTGTGAGGATCGTGAACCTGAGTGAAAGGAATAACCCATTTGAGACCCTACTGTTACCAAATCTCCCCTTTGATATGTCCATCAAGGTCTTCCTGCCACTTTCTGACATCCAGGTCAAAGACACATCCTCACCCAAACAGGAAAAAATACAGGGTCCCCTACACTCAACAGGGAGAGAGTATGCTTTGTTTCCAAACATCTATAAAACAGCAACAAAATAAATCATGTTCTCAGTCAAGAAGAAAGTCTTAATGAATTTTAAGTACTCAATAATATACAGATCACTTAATCAGACCAAAGGTAATGGAATTGGAAGCCAATAAGAAATCATTTTTAAGAATGAGTTTTAAAACTATGTGTTATATGGGAAACAGCAATGCAGATGACAAAATATTTAAAGAACAATACGGAATATGCTACAAATCCCAAGCTGTAAACACAATTAAACACACTTAGGAAGCTGTAGCCTTAAACACGCTTATCCAAAACTTGTAGATAGATGACTTATGGATCTAATTCAAGAAGCTAGAAAAATAATGACAGCACAAACACAAAGAAAGTAGAAAGAAGGCAGAATAAGACTGAGAACAGAAATTAGCAAAATAGAAAATGAACCAGCAAAAAACCAACATGGGGTAAGCAATAAAACCCAGTCTGGTTCTTAAGAAACACGAAAATGTGGCTGGGCGCGGTGGCTCAAGCCTGTAATCCCAGCACTTTGGGAGGCCGAGGCGGGTGGATCACGAGGTCAAGAGATCGAGACCATCCTGGTCAACATGGTGAAACCCCGTCTCTACTAAAAATACAAAAATTCAGCTGGGCATGGTGGCGCGTGCCTGTAATCCCAGCTACTCAGGAGGCTGAGGCAGGAGAATTGCCTGAACCCAGTT
>NW_022437058.1:431498-468448 GCF_009761245.1 Sapajus apella | reverse complement strand
TCTACCAAGCCTGGGCATAGTGGCTCAAGCCTGTAAAACCAGCACTTTGGGAGGTCAAGATGAGAGGATCACTTGAGCCGAGGAGTTCAAGACCTACCTGGGTGACATGACAAGACCCTGTCTCCACAAAAAATTTAAAAAATTAATTAGGTGTGGTTGCATGCACCTGCAGTCCCAGCTACTCGGGAGGCTGAGGCAAGAGGATCCACTTGAACCCAGGAGTTCAAGGTTGCAGGGAGCTGTGATCACACGACCGCACTCCAGCCTGGGCAACAGTGTAAGACCCTATCTCTAAAAAAAATAATCTACGGAGATTCAGCAAGGAAAAAGAGAGAAGGCACAAGAATGCCTAAAATCAGGCAAGTCTGGTCATTGCACAGATCCAGTGTGGACTGAACCTCCTTGAGGGGACACTGGTGGGAGGGCTGTGGCCTTTCTGGGAATATATGACTCCTGCCAGGGCAGCCCTGTTCTTCAAGGAACCAGGGCACACCGAGGCAGCTATGGACCTGCTCCCCATGGGGTCCAATGACTCACCTGAGGAGGGAAAGGGAAGATGGGAAAAATAAACATGTCAACTATTCTCTCAAACCCATCAGGCAGAGCGAAAAAAAAGACAAGGCGGAGACCTCTCTGCCAAAACTACATTCGCCGAACTGACAAAGTAAAACCTCAAACGCCAAGCAGATGCAAATTCGTGTCAAACTGCAGGTTTAGGGGACACCAACTCTATCACAAACAGCCGTGAGTGCCCAGAACAGGGGAGGCTCGTGTGGAGCTCAGCTGGGCAGAGCCTTCAAAGGTCTATGAACCACGGCAGTGGGCCTGAAAGATGCGGCAGACATGTCCCTCTCTCGAATCTTAAGAATCCTGCACAACGCCTAAAATCTGACTGCCTAAGCAATGAGCTTCAGAGGCATAAAACAAAAATGTGTGGCCGGGCGCGGTGGCTCACACCTGTAACCCCGATACTTTGGGAGGCTGAGATGGGTGGATCACCTGAGGTCAGGAGTTCGAGACCAGCCTGGCCAACATGGTGAAACCCTGTCTCTACTAAAAATACAAAAATTAGCTGGGCGTGATGGTGGGAGCCTGTAATCCCAGCTACTCAGGAGGCTGAGGCAGGAGAACCGCCTCAACGCAGGAAGGAGAGGTCGCAGTGAGTTGAGACCGCGCCATTGCTCTCCAGCCTGGGCAACAAGAGTGAAACTCATCTCCAAAAAAAAAAAAAAAAGGAAGAAAAGAGAAACAACCAAGTAGCTCTATGCATAAAGACTGCAGCAAAATGGCCAGCAGCCTGATTTAAGCTCTTTATCCAGAAGTTTTGGCAAATGGGTTATTTCGGCATCTGTACTTTGGGCAGTGGGACAGAGCAGGGCAGCATGCGTCACTTTCATAAAGGGAAGCAGACCATCTGGCTGGGGCCCGTGAGGACTCCTGGAGGGCCGCTGGTGGGCCATGAAGGGGTTGGGATGCCAGCAGCAGCAGCATCTCACCTACAGATTCCTGCACCCTCAGCTCAGGCAGCACGTGCACTCCTAACAGATTCCCATCTGACCTGAGTCCATGAACCAGCCTTTGATCAGCACTGTCAGGAACAGTGTGAGAGAAACAATGTCCCAGAAACATCACCGGGGAACTCATCAGAAATGCAGTCTCCCTGCCCCTGACACTGGGGTGGTGCCTGAGATCCGGTGGTTCACGCTCGCTCAAGTTGGCTGACCCCGCAGCAGTCTCCCAGGGCTTTCTGCATTCCCTGCACCAACTGGGAGGAGGGAGGAGAGAGCAGGTGGAGGGGAGGCTGGGCAGGGTGCCCCTGACAGCACGGGGACTACAGGCCTGTGGTTTGCTGCTCAGCATCTGTGACCCTCCTTGGGAAATCATGTCTCCTCCAGTTCTGGCAGGAACTAGCTGTGTGTCGTGGGCAAGCTAGTTAACCCCCTGCACCTTGGATTCCTCATCTACACCAGGGGAATAACAGAACCCACCGCCTGTAGTTGTCAGGATTAAATAAACAGCTTAATGAAGAATGAGTCTTGGCACATAATAAGTACTTGATAAATACCAGATGTCCTTACTGGGTGGGAAACACCCACCTACAATTCCACCTGGGCCAGCTGCTCAGTCAGCATATCTATCTGGTGGCCCCTGGCTACACCTACTAATACGGAAATGGAGAACTAGCAGAATCAGAATCCATGAGGCTTGGTGCAGCAGCTGGCTATGTGCTGGGAAAGAGAAAGGTATGGGAATGTGCAGTCTGAGATACAGCAGCCATTCTGCCACCATGAGGAGACACAGGATTTGCCAGGCAGCCACTGCCGGCAGCCTGAGCAAGGGAATGACATGCAGAAGGCAAGCCACAAAGCTGAATCTTCAGCAGCCTGCAGCTTTCCCTTGAGACCATCTCCTGGCTGATGGGTGTTTCATTAAAGCCAGCCCATAAACTTCACTGTTTAAGCTCTTTGAGTTGCTGTCATCGTTGTTGTTTTAATCACTTGCAATATTAAATCACGCTCTGACAGTCAGGGGGATGCAGGGCAGGCTGGGCTTTGAGGAATGAGGAGGCCAGGTGGTCATTTCACTGATATTCAAAGAGACACTCAGTACCTCAAATCTCCATGCTGGCAGCCTCTGCCTGGGGACAAATGTAACCTTGGAGCTGCACAGGAGAGGAAGAACCACACTTTTTCACTAAAATCATCTCGATCCCCTCTGGGCCCTGAGCTGCTTCCATAGGGAAGATAACTTGCTTTTGGAGGAGAGAACGTTATCATGGTGATAACTCAGGACTTCAAGCATTTGGGAAAAATCCAAGAGCACAGTTCCTCCTTGTCCTCAGCACTGTTGCAACCAACGTTAGTCCCTGCCTTCAGCTAACACAGCCACATCCTTGTTGCTGGCATAACCACGCTTCTGCGTTGCCATGGCAACTCCTGACTCCAGTCTCTGTCATCTCAGCCAGGAGCAGGCTGCGGCCAAGCAAATCTCTCTGCAGCACTGTCTTTTGCTCACTTGCTCCAACCACCCACCAAACACACTCCCCGAGGATGCCAGGCACTCAGCCATGTCTGGCTCCATCCTGTGGGCAATGGAAACTCAGGAAACCCTCGGAGAGCTGGTACAAGGCATGACTAAACCAGATTGGTCTTTGAACCAAGAGTCAATTAGAGGGGAACACCGAGGCCCTGCAGAACACTTAGGGGAATATTCTAAAGCTCCAGCACCTGAGTGAAGGAAACAGCAATGATCAGAAAGGGAAGGACCTGGGAGCTGCAAAATCAGTGGATTCAGTGGTTATGTTGAGCCCTGAGGACCCAGGAAGCAGTGGGAACACAGAGCTGGAGAGAGACAAGGGCTGGAAAGGTAAAGTCAGGAATTATTGGCACAAGCACTGATCTTCTCCCACTGAGCCATTCCCTACGCAAGAAACGAAGCCCTAGCCAGATTTCCTTTTCCATCAGATCTAAACTTGTCGGGCCTGGAAGTTGAGGGACTGTAACACCAGCCATGGCCAGAAGGCAGTGTTAAGAGCTGAGCAGGCAGGAGGAGGGGACAACCTCCTCCAATGCTTTTTGGGGTCTGCCGAAGTTCTGGAGGCCAAGAAGGGATGAGAGCTATTAATAAAATCATATAAGATCACCACTGATCATGTCTTTTGTGAAGAGCAGCATGTCATGGGAATTCCTGCTGGAGAATCAAGAACTTGTTACTTCATTCCTGGACAGGTAATGAGTTTTACTCATAAACCCACTAATGCAGGGAAGGAAGACAGGGCAGGATGGAACCTCACCCTGAAAACACACCTCCAGAGCGTGCTGGTGTGTGTCACCAAAGCTGTCCCCACATTAAGGCTTGGCACCTCCTCTCAGCCCACCTGCACTGGGCACTTAGGGAACTGCCAGCCGCGGCCACACACCCAATTCTTTAGTTTCAGGGGCGTTAGTAAATAGCTGCCTCTCTGGGGGCTGAAGGCAGTCCACACTGCTGTGTTGAGCGTATGGTGCAGGGTACACTGGAAAGCTCAGCTCTGCACAGCTTGAAGGACAAGGGAGGGCCCCAGGCCTCCTCTCCCTGCAGGTACATCTGCAGCCGTCCTCTGCCTCCAGCCATGCCAACAGTAACCCCCAAGGGTGCCACTCTGTGATCTCTTTGGAAGCAGCTGTTTTTCTTCTCCCTTGACTCAGCTGATTTACCAGAAATTTAGTGGAGGGAGGGTGATGAGCTCGGGCCTCTGAGGAATGAAAGCACGAGGCCCCATTACCCCACACCTGCCAAGTGGAGCTCCCATAATGCCACTATCCTGGGCTCCACCTCTCCACAGCACCAACCAGAAAGTATTGTGTTCTGCACACATTAGCAACTTGCCAAGTGCCCACGAAGGCTTTGTACATTTTTTGGTTCTTCCTGGCTGTGGTTATTTCCATTTTGCTCATGATCTGATTTCACAAATCCAGGATAGGATAAGCAGAATTTAGGACGTAGCTCCAACAATTCCCACAGAACATCCCACTTCCTAGCTTACACGTGACAACCACGGGGTGAAGGAAGTTCCTTGTGGAAAGGGGTAGAGACAATCAGCTGAGTTTACAAAAAGAAAATTCTCTCCCAGGCCAGCCAGGCTGAGAAGATAGGAGTGCACTGCTGACCCACGTCAGGCAGCTCACTGCCTCAAACTGGAGCTCACAGGCATGGCCAGAGCATCAGAAACAGAAGAGAGGTCTGCAGGGCCCCAAGCAATGACCTCCCCAGGCCAGTCTGTGTGATCCTGGGGGCCAAGGCTCACCGCCCCCTCAGAGACCAAGTAGGGCAAGGCAGAAAGAGGGTGTCCAGAGCCAGGAGAACTCAACTCTATGCCTCAATGGCACATCTGTAAAATGGAGCAATAGATTAGAGAACTGGGACATAACCAGGGGACATATGAGCTCTTTTCTGATCAGCTCAACCCTGACAACAACCACGTGATGTATCATATGCTGAGCAATAAAATACCTTGCCTACCATCACCTAGCAAGTAAATCCCAGAGCTGGGCCAGAGCTCTGTGCCCAATTATTATAATAACACTGCCATCGCCTCTCGATTTCAACCCTGTGTTCTTTCAAAAGCTTACAAATAACTTGAGTATTAAGCAAGTCCAATCTTATTTTTAAAAGCACCACTGGAAGTGATTCTATAAGAAATCCTTTTGCAAAGTGAACCACCTGTCTTTAAGATTCATTATCAATGGGACTTTCAGAGTCCCAGTGTGAGTGAAGTTCCCAGAAGCAGGTCACTACCCCCCTCCCCCACCAAGGCTGGGTGGCACCCTGCCTGGGCCTCCTCTTTCACTGCAAATCACCAAAAGTCGTGCTTGGGAGAACAATCAGATTTCTTCCAGTTAATTACTCAACTACAAAACTTTCCAAAGTTGGCTTCCAGTTTTCATTTTCCAGAAGGAATGTCATCTCATGATAATTAGCTTAGGGGGTAATCCCACAACTTAATGATAATCCCGTGAAATGTGAGGCTGGCCTCTGTAAAGCAAAATGCAGAAATTCACACTGGTACTTAGAAGCAGGTGGCCGGGACAACACACTTGAGGAGGCCTGCTTTAAACCTAAGTCTGGACTCTTACCACATAGGAGACCACAGGAGGTCAACCCCAAAAACAGAACAATCAATCCCAGTCGGCTCCTTCTCTGCCAATCCCTACCGGCTCCTTTCCAAAAGTTAGAGTAATAAAGTTTATAGTAATGGGTTTTACGTCTCTCTGGTGATGAAATTCCATCAGTGTCAGTAAAAATGAAACCACAAAGGTGGCCAGCACCTGGGTTCCTGTCAGCCCTGGACCCCATCCCTCCCCAAGCACACCAGCCGCAGCCTGCTCTGTGGGTGCCTGTCACAGAGCTGATGTCTTCGCGGGTCACCCTTTATCCCTGCATTCAGACACCGGATCGTGTCCCTGTGCTTCCTGCCCACTAACTGGGAGGACCATACAGCGGTGCTGGGATTCCAGGGCCGACTGGGCAGGTGGTTCCCGGAGCCAAGCGCGGGAACCCACAGCATCAACATCACTGGGAGCTCCTTAGCAATGCAGATTCCCGGAGCTCCAGACCCGAGGCAGAAACGGCCCGCGTCCATGCTCCACGAGCCTCCTGGGGGTGCTGATGCCCTGGGTTTTCTAATTTGGTCTCGACCCTCCCTGATCTCTAAGAGAGGCTTAGAGAAACTGAGACTGTGTGATTTACCAGAGTCGGGATGTGAACCTAGAGACTGGGAGGTGGGAGGAATAAGGGGGAGGTGGGGCATCATAAAGAGCTCCCAAGTGTATAGAGGGAGGCCTGGCGGGACACCGGGGCGACGCGCCGGGCGGCCCCCGCCCTCAAGGCCCCACTCACTGTCGGTAGGGGTCGTGGAAGGGCAGCGCCAGCCAGGCGCCATGCAACTCGCGCATGAAGTCCAGCATCTCCCGGGCGCTGCCGTCGGCAGACACGAAGACCACTTCGAAGGGTGCGGGCCGCCGCGCCTCGGCCACCAGCGCCGTGTAGAAGTCGCAGAGCAGCGGCGTGAAGTCGCGGCTGGGCGCGCACCGAGCCGCCGCGAAGTACAGCGCCACCACCTTGTTCTGCAGCGCCACCTCGGCCTCCACCGCCGCGCCCTTACAGGTCACCAGGTGCCGCCCGCCCAGAACGTCAACCATGGCGCGGGCGCGCGGCCACCAGCGGCCCAAGGACACCTGCAGGAGAAATGATCACCAGCGGGCGGTGGCAAGCGCCGCGGTGGCTGGACTCTGTCCGCACCGCCGGACCTCTCAAGATCTGCCCCAGCTGCACCCAGACCTCGGTCCCAGCCTCGCCTCTGGCTGGAGCAGGGGTGTCCGCGCTGACAGTGTGACACTCAGACACCCGAGACCCCAGCTGTCTGGGCGACAGCGCAGCACCTGCCTCTAGGAGCTGAGCCGGCCGGGCAACCTGAAGCCCTCAGGTCTCTGCACCCTCCCCCAACTGCACCCCGCCTACACCCCCCCCCCGCTCTACCCCACGGGCCCCGCCCACATCCCCCGCACTCTCCCCTCACTGCTCCCCCCTACACTCCTGCACTTTCTTCACTGCTCCCCGCCCTCAACCCCGCTCTCTCTACCCCCTGAGCCCTACCCGCATCCCCTCACTCTACCCCACGGCTCCCCGCTCGCATCCCCGAACTCTCCCCCTCCATGCGCCTCGCCCACAGTCCCGCGGCCTCCCTCACTGCACCCCGCCCACACTCCTGCAGTCTCCCTTCACTGGCCCACGCTCGCATCCCCGCACTCCCCACCCCTCCCCCCCCCCACCCCCACTGCTCCCCGCCCACATCCCCACAGCCCCAGTCACACTGCCGCGCCCTCCCGGCCCCGGGCTCTACCCTCGCGGCTCTCTCTGCGGCGCCCCTCCACTTTCTCCCGACGCAGTGCCCTCCGTCCTGCCCCACCTACTGCCTTCTGTGCGTCCCCAACACCATGCTCTTCCCACTCCTTCACTTCCTCCCACTCCTCGAGCGCCCCTTCAGCGTCCCACGCTGCTCCTCCCCGAAAACCGCGCGTCGCTGTCCTTCCCTCCTGGGCTCTCTTCCAGTCTCACGCTCCCTGCCGGGCCCTCCGTAGGTGTCCCGCAGCCATCTCCCCAGGGCATTTGAACCCTGGTTTGGAGCTCTAGCCGAGGCCCAGCACCCTGGAAGGGGCCTCGGGGAGCATGGGGCGACGGGGAAGGGGAAAGACAGTTGGGCTTACAGTGGACAAGGGCGGGGCGGTAGGGAACCTGGGCTCCGTTGGTTCGGGGTGTTTGCCGCTGACATCCTGTGTCCTGGCTGGGGGGGTTCCTGGAGTTCAGGAAGAAATTGGGGGCGGCGCTTACGGAATGTTTTATTTATTTATTTATTTATTTATTTATTTATTTATTTAGAGACGGAGTTTCGCTCTTGTTACCCAGGCTGGAGTGCAATGGCGCGATCTCGGTTCACTACAACCTCCGCCTCCTGGGTTCAGGTAATTCTCCTGCCTCAGCATCCCGAGTAGCTGGGATTACAGGCACGCGCCACCATGCCCAGCTGATTTTTTCTATTTTTAGTAGAGACACGGTTTCACCATGTTGACCAGGATGGTCTCGATCTCTTGACCTCGTGATCCACCCTCCTTGGCCTCCCAAAGTGCTGGGATTATAGACGTGAGCCACCGCGCCCGGCCTGAATGTTTTATTTGGAGAACCAAGAGTATTAATTTTGTGACGAGCACTGTTGTGGGCTCCGGGAATTCGGCACTGAGAAAATCAACTCCTGCCAGACCCGGGCTAGAGGCGAGAGAACGAGGCACTCGCTTGGGGACAAAATTTAAATAATGTTTTAATACAGTGTCTTAAAAATTTTAAATGAACGCAAAAAAAGTTTATAATGAACAAAACATCAAAAACTTAAAGACAGTGAAGGAAACCAGAGTATGCCATCCTAAAATGTGCCGCTTTGGTATATTGATTATTTTGAGCGAGAGGCACTTGAAAAACAGCAAATGCAGAGAGACTTTCTCCTCTAACCTGTCTAAAGACAGAGCCTCCAAAAGAAATCGGCTTGTCCTAAATTCCCTCCCTGGAGTTTTGTCACACAGGGAAAATGGACTCTTATCACAGCAGAAGTCCACACCACACCTAGACAAACTTTGTCAGAAATTCGTAAAGACCTATTCATCTTTCCTAAAAATCAGTTCCTCTCCCCTAAGTGACCTACACCCGCTTCCAGTTCTCCTATTTTATAAGCTCTCGAAGCTCACTGGTTTGGGGGTTTTCAGCTTTTTTCCTGCAATGACCCCATGCAGATAATATTAAAGATTAATAAATGTGCATTCCCATTCCTCTGTTCATCTGCCCGTTGGCAGTTAATTTCATACACCCAGCTATGGAACCGGGGAGGATACAGAGGTCTTTCCTAAGACAGGTTGGATCCCACACAGACTTTGGACTCCTGTCGCGATCACCGAATCCCCTGAGTCCTGCACCTGCGCCTGCCTGGAGCCTACGTTCTAACGGACACAACAAAAAAATAAGGAAGATATTTTGCAGGTGCTATGCCAAGAGAAGAGTCATGAGGAGGGACGCAGGTTTTTCTTGTCTTGTTTTGTTTGAGAGGAGTCTCATTCTTGTTGCCCAGGCTGGTGTGCAATGGCCCGAACTCGGCTCACTGCAGCCTTCGCCTCCCGGGCTCAAGTGATTCTCCTGCCTTGGCCTCCTGAGTAGCTGGAATTACAGGCGCCAGCCAACACGCCCACCTAATTTTTGTATTTTTAGTAGAGACAGAGTTTCACCATGTTGGCCAGGTTGGTCTCGAACTCCTGACTTAAGGTAACCTACCCACCTTAGCCTCCCAAAGTGCTGGGTTTACAGGTGTGAGCCACCAAGTCACTCAGGGTTTTTTTGTTTGGTTGGTTGGCTGTTGTTGTTTTGTTTTTAAGACGGAATCTCGCTTTGTCACTCAGGCTGGAGTGCAGTGGCACAATCTCGGCTCACTGCAACCTCCGCCTCCCGGGTTCAAGCGATTCTCCTGCCTCAGCCTCCAGAGTAGCTGGAACTACAGGGGCGCGCCATCACCCAAGGGGGGCAGTTTTAATTAGCGGTGAGAGGAGTCGGGGAAGGTGAGATTTGCGCTTCTTGAGGAGTCGCCTGCCGGCGGAGCCTCCCCCTGTCTCGCAGTTAAATGAAGGGAAATTGGCCGATGTGCTTTGCCTGCCGACACAGCCTGTCTGCTCGGGTGCATAAAAGTACTTAGCAGCCAAGGCTTAGTGGAAACCCTGCGGGAGGATTGATTGTCGCTGTTAGGTGAAGCAGGCTGTCAGAGCCCCGCTTCACTGTCCTCTGGGAAAACTGGGGAAAATGGATAGACAAATCGGAGGAAAAAATTGAGAGGAGCTGTGAGCAGCATAAATCTTGCATGAGGAGGCCCCTGACTTATGTTAAAACTCAGAGATAAGAGGAATGAAATGCAGCTAAGCTCTAGAAATCATCCAGACTATTTTGATTTGTCGTTTTATCCTTGAACACACAATGAGCCAAAGTAGACAGCATTCCTAATTAGTTGATGGTGCCACCCTCCTGAGAAAATCAACAGTCATTCATGTAAATACTGCCGGCCCTCCTGGGGAACTCACCCAATCTCCATCCAGGATTGGATGGTACTTCCTGCTGCCAATGTTGAGGGCAGGGTGGCTTCCCAGGCATGCGGCCCCTCAGAGGCATGGGGCCCTGCACTCACTTGGGGCTCAGTGTTCCGTGGCTGCAGTCTTTGTTGTTTTGTTTAGAAACTGAATCTCACTGTGTTACCCAGGCTGGAGTGCAGCAGTGGGATCATAGCTCACTGCAGCCTTGAATTCCAGGGCTCCAGGGATGCTCCTGCCTCAGCCCCCTGAGTACCTAGGGCTACAGGCACGTGCCACTATGCATGGCTAATTTTATTTTATTTTATTTTATTTTTTGTAGAGATGGGATCTCCCTATGTTGCCCAGCCTGGTGAATTTTTCTTTCTTTTTTTTTTTCTTTTTGAGATGGAATCTTGCTCTGTTGCCCAGGCGGAGTGCAGTGGCATGATCTCAGCTCATTGCAACCTCCACCTCCAGAGTTCAAGAGATTCTTCTGCCTCAGCCTCCAAAGTAGCTGGGACTACAGGCACGAGCCACCACGCCCAGCTAATTTTTGTATTTTTAATAGAGATGGGGTTTCACCTTATTGGCCAGGCTGGTCTGGAACTACTCACCTTGTAATTCGCCTGCCTCGGCCTCCCAAAGTGCTGGGATTACAGGCATGAGCCACTACGCCCGGCTGAAATTTTTAATTTATCTTTGAATTTGTGTGCTATACATGAGGTCTGATTGTACAGTGGTGCTTAAGTGAGTGTTTGTACTCTAGCTCATGTGTGCTCCCACCTGCCACTGCCTCCCTACCTCCCCAAGACAGGTTCTTATTCTTATTATTATTATTATTATTATTATTGAGACGGAGTTCCACTCTTTCACCCAGGCTGGAGTGCAGTGGTGTAATCTCGGCTCATTGCAACCTCTGCTTCCCAAATTCAAGCGATTCTCCTGCCTCAGCCTCCTGAGTAGCTGGGATTATAGGCGCCTGCCACCAGGCCCGGCTAATTTTTGTATTTTTCAGTAAAGACAGTGCTTCACCATGTTGGCCAGGCTGGTCTTGAACTCCTGACCTCAGGTGATTCACCTGTCTTGGCCTCCCAAAGTGCTGGGGTTACAGGAGTGAGCCACCACGCCCAGCCCAAGACAGGTTCTTGACTGGTCAATCCTCCCCTTCCGTTGGTGTCCTGGGCCACACGTGGGCTCTCCATCTGTATCTACCTCCACCCAGGAACCACTAGTGTCCTCTACGGTCAGTGAGGGAATGGGTGGTGGGAGGAAGACTGACTATGCCTTTGCCCCACAAGGTCTCAGGGTGGGTGCAGCATAGGAACAGCTGGTAGCCTGTATGCCCTCTAAGTCACTGGGCAGGGCCCCCAGACAAGTGTGAAAGTTGACATTCACCTTGTGCCCAAGAAAGTGTGACATTCCATGGCAAATAAAAGATCAGGCTAGAAAGAGAAAAGCATTTGCTGCACGCTGTTTTCCTGCTTGTTAACAAAAGGCACTGCATTTCCATTGCTGGGGAGAGCAGCCCACTCAGTGTTAATGGAAAAAACAAACTCCATAAACTACTTGAAAGAGGTTTATTCTGACCCAGCCTGAGCAACTGCAGCCCAGGGAGAGACACAAACAGAAAAAGCCCTGAGTAAGTGGTCTCAGGGCAGTTAGGTCACAGCTCTGTTTTACATATCTCAGGGGAGTAGAAGTTACGAAAAAGTCATAAATCGGTACATGGAGATTAGACATTGATTTGGCCCCAGAAGGCAGAATATCATAAAGTAGGGGCTTACTGGTCATAGGTGGGTCCAGAGTCTTTAATTTGCAATTGGTTGAAAGATTAAACTTTGTCTAAAAATGTTGAGTCAGCAGAAAGGAATGTTTTCAGTTGAGGAAGTCTGCTAACCAAACCACTGTGTCAAAGTGACCCGTGGGGTGTGTGACTTAATCTTTGCCTGGCATGGACTCAGGTCCTATTTATCATTTGGTGCCTTATTGCCACAAAGAGTGTGTTTTGTTAGTCTTATGATCTCTATTTTAACATTTATGCTGGTCAGTTCTGCCTAAACTCCAAAAGGGAAGGCATGTAACAAAGCGTGTCCGACCTCCCTTCCCATTGTGGCCGGGAATTTGGTTTTTAACTTTTTTCTGGGATCCCCTTGGCCAACAGGGGGTCTGTTCAGGGAGGAAAGCCTTAGGATTTTACATTTAGTTTACATCAGAGACCTGGGTGAAGTGAGTAAGCCCTCCAAGGAAGGGTGATCATGGGGGAACAAAGTCAGCCACATCCCAGATTCTCCCTGGACTGCCTGCTCTGAGCAGCTGTGTGTAGACGGGAAGGAAGAGGACTCTTCCTCAGATGCGCGCACCAGACTCCAGAACTGCTCAGTCTGGTTCAGCTCCACGTGTAAAAGACATTCTCAAGGGTCATTGCTGACTCTTCCGGGGCAGCCAGTCTTCAAACGCACTTTCCCAAACCCCTTCCTGTGGCCGAAAGCTTGCACCATTTGCCTCCTACTGCTTCCCCCTGACCTCTCCCTGGGGAAGGGTGTGGGAGGGAGGGAGAGGGCAGGCTGCAGGTGCCGTGAGACGCAGAATAAAGCCCTGCACTCTCCCACCGCTGCTGGAACCAAGTTCTCCTTCATGTTTCCCTTGGCAGAACACACACAGGAACATACAAATGCAGTCCTGGAAACAGGATTAGGTGTCCCCTACTTTCCTAGCTGGGATATGCAAGGTCGCTTTCATACCAAACTTTCTTCCAGGGCATCTAAAGGTAACATGCGTGCGGGCATCTGCAAGCAGCTTTACTTGCCTTTGACAACCACAGAGAGACTGGCCAGTGAGTCGCACTCCAGATGCTGGCCCGAGAGACCCCCGTGAAGGCTCCCTCAGGCCTGCCCTCCCTCCCTGAGCCCCTCTCCCCTCCCCACTGCCCCTGATTTAAGGGCAGTCTTTTCTGCATTTCCTCCCGTGAGCATGATAATAACTCATTGCTTGACCAACTTCAGACAGGCTCCTCCCGCCCTCTTTTCACCAAGGCCTCGTCCTTGGGCCCCGCTTTCAGCCTGCCTGAACCAGTCTTAGCAAAGAATCCCATAAAGTCCCCCTCTCCCCTTGGTATCCAGCTATCCCGGCCTGCCTGCAGCAAGCATCCTGTTACGTTAGTTTAGTAAGACACGCACTATCATCAAGGTCCTCTCCATTTTCCATCTGCCAGCGCCCCACCTCCACCCTGCACCTCGGTCCCCACTTGTCCTTGTGTTGGCAACTGTGCTTGTCCTTTGCTTTTGCAGTAGTACTGAAGACAGCCTGTCTTTTTGCCTTGGATAGTGTTCAGCTCTATTTCTTGTTAAGTTATGAAGGGCTGTGACACCTTGCTTGGCTTCTAGCCTTGATGTAGACTAAAAGGCAGACTGTTTCCAGAGCTCATGCTGGCTAGCTGGGCAGATGGGGTCTTCGGGGACTCTCCAGGGAGGTACGGTTCTGCCTTTCTATTCAGGGTGCAAGCTGCCTGGACTTCCGAAGAGGGGCATTTCTCCTTAGAGAAAGTCTCCTTGAATGTGGGGATTTCATAAGTTCTTGGACCAGTTCAGCTCTTCTCAGTCCTGCTTTTTGGCGACATGCAATGAAATGCTTCTCCCTGGCAAAAGAGCAGCATGTGAAGAAAATGTGATCCTTCGTGGTTTGAAGTGAAATTAATTGACTTTTTCTTCTAGCAATACTTAAGAATATTCAAATACAATTATGGAAAAAACTTTTTTTGCACTGATCAGTGCAACAAACAAATCGGACATTCCCGTGTGCAAATATAACATTCTCAATTTCCTAGTTTTAAATATTCCAGTGGCCAGGGTACCCTCTCCAGAGGGAGCAGGACCTTCTCAACTGACCAGGGCCCTTGCCTGCTGACACCATCACCATACCTTGTTTCTTCCTGAGGCTGCTTGCCTGGGTTCCAGTCTACCAGGAACTCATCTTGTATCATAGCTGATGGATCCCATGTCTCGTTTCTAAGTTGGAGCATCTCTTTGCAGCTCCTAACCAGGGCCAGCCACATAATTTGGAAGGCCCAGTGCAAAATGAAAATGCAGAGCCCCTTGTTCATAAAGCAGGAAAAGAATAAGCCCACAAAGGAACTAAAATAAACAAAAGCTTTTCTCTTTCTTCATGGTCTCTCTCTTGACCTATCATGGTGTTTTGTTTTTGTTTTTCTTTTTGTTTTGAGATGGAATCTCACTCTGTCACCCAGACTGGAGTGCAGTGGCGCGATCTCAACTCACTGCAACCTCCGCCTCCCAGGTTCAAGCAATTCTCCTGCCTCAGCCTCCCGAGTAGCTGGGACTACAGGCGCGCGCCACCACACCCAGCTAATTTTTTGTATTTTAGTAGAGGCAGGGTTTCACCGTCTTGCCCAGGCTGGTCTCAAACTCCTGAGCTCAGACAATCCCGCCCTCCTCGGCATCCCAAAGTGCTGGGATTATAGGCGTGAGCCACCACGCCCGGCCCACGCTGTTTTTCTTTGCTACTGAATATCACGCTTTCTTGGGACAGGATGAGTGTCAGCTTTCACACTTACCCAGGGGTCCTTCCAAGTGACTTGGTGAGTACACAGCCCACCAGCTGCTCACATGGCCATGCCCACCCTGAGATACCACGGGGCAGTGCAGTAAAAGCATCTGATGTCAACCCCCTCACCCTACCACACATACACACTCAGGCTCCCACTGACCATGGAGGGCACCAGTGGTTGCTGAGTGAGGGTGGGGAGGCGGAGGCCAGGTGGGGCCCAGGACACCAAAGGGAGGGAGATGAGCTGTCAAGAGTCTGCTTTAGGGAGGTAGCGGATCAGCAGCAGATGGGAACACATATGAGAGACGCTCCAAGTGCTCACGTACACTCCACTGTCCAATCAGACCTCACGTACACCACACAAATTCAAAGATAACATAATTAAGAATTTCTTTTTTCTTGTTTTTCTTTCTTTTTTTTTTTTTGGAGACACTGCCCAGGTTGGAGTGCAGTGGTGCGATCTCAGCTCACTACAACCTCCACCTCCTGGGTTCAAGCGATTTTCCTGCCTCAGCCTCCTGAGTAGCTGAGACCACAGGCACCCTCCACCATGCCTGGCTAATATTTTGTATTTTTGGTAAAGACAGGGTTTCTCCATGCTGGTCAGGCTGGTCTTGCACTCCTGACCTCAAGTGATCTGTCCACCTTGGCCTCCCAAACTGCTGGGGTTACAGGCGTGAGCCCCTGCACCTGGACTGATAAAATAATTAAGAATTTCAAGACAGCAACCAGAGAGCACTGAGCCCCAAATGCAGCGCCCTGCCCCCAGCATTGGCAGTAGGAAGTCCAATCCATTCCTGGATGGAGGCTGGATCAGTTCCCCAGGGCTGCAGGAACAGAGACAACCTGGGAGATAGAAACGGGCTGTCTCCTAGTCCTGGAGTCCAGAAATCTGAAATCAGGGTGGCGCAGGGCTGTGCTTCCTCTGAAACCTTTGGGAGTCCTTGCTTGCCTCTTCCTGCCCTCTGGAGGCTGCCACAGTCTTTGGAGCTCCTTGG
This sequence comes from Sapajus apella, assembly GCF_009761245.1. NCBI lineage: Eukaryota > Metazoa > Chordata > Mammalia > Primates > Cebidae > Sapajus > Sapajus apella. Next base: position 452,754 of record NW_022437058.1, on the reverse strand, counting down.
CCTGTGGCTGTGTCTCTCCAATCCTAGGCCTTCACCTGTGTCCTTTTTATAAGGACATTGTCACATATGGTCAGGGGCCTGCCCTACTCCAGTGTGACCTTACTTTTACTATTACATCTGCAAGAACCCTGTTTCCAAATAAGGTCACATTTGGAGGTCCTGGGGGTTAGGACTTCAGAATGGTTCATCTTTTGGGGGGATGCAATCCAACTCATAACAGAGGTGTGGAAGAAGGAGAGTTTCTTCAAGGGGCAGGACTGGGAAAGACTTTGTAGGGGGGCTGGACCTTGAAAGAGGTGGCAAGAGCAGGGCCAGAGCGGGCTGGGAGAGCAATAGTCAGCTTCTCAGTTCAGCTGCCGTGGACGCGGTGTTGGGGGGTAGATAGGACAGTGGAAAGGTGGCTTATGGCCAGGGTGGCCTTGGATGCCTGGTGTCCAATAACAATGATGGCGTTTATTGAGTGTCAGACCCCCTTTTAGGCACTTTACCTATTTTATGTTAATTTATTAAATCCTCAAAATCATCCTGTGAGGTATTTCAGAAACAAAATAATATATGTAACTCCTTGCTTTGAAAAAAGAAACAATGAAATCAGAAATGTGGACACTGGGTTTATTAAAAATGAAAAACAGGCTGGGCACAGTGGCTCATGCCTGTAATCCTGGCACTTTGGGAGGCTGAGGCAGGCGGATTGCTTGAGGCCAGGAGTTCAAGACCACCCTGGGCAACATAGTGAGACTGCTCTCTACAAACAATAAACCTAAATATTAGCCAGGCTTGGTGGCACATGTGTGTGGTCCCAGCTACTCATGAGGCTGAGGTAGGAGGATCACTTGAGCCCAGGAAGTCCAGGCTGCAGTGAGCTGTGATCATGCCAGTGCATTCCAGCCTGGGCAACAGAGCAAGACCCTGTATCAAAAAATATATAAATAATAATGAATAAAAATATAAATATAAATGTAAGAAAACGTGAAGTCCAAAAGCAGTCTGCTTGTTCAGGCACTGTAGCTCTCCATGGCTAACCCTGCCTGCCACCCTCCACAGAAGCAGGACAAAACAACACTTCTTTTCCAAGCCTCCCCCAGGTCTGGCCAGTGGAAGGATGTATGTACCTTAAGTTCAAGGCTGGTCATGAACTCCTGACTTCAGGTGATCCTGAATGATGTACCTCTTTCTGATACAAGAGGAATAAGAAGAACCCCCAGCCTGGTGCTGCTTGCTCTTCATCACTTTGAATCCTGAATGAGGACATGATGTCTGGAGCTCCTTGCAGCAATGTTAGCATTGTGGGGAAAAAGGCCAAGAAGATTCAGAGACATCTGCCTAAACTTCTGATGCTGCTATATCTCCAGTCCCAAACCAGTAATAACCTACCTCTAGACAGCTTACCAGAAAAACACATCCCAACTCTAAACAGTTCTCAGAGTGTGTTCTGTAGAGCCCCAGGTGGCGACCCAAGACCCAGAGAGGTGGTTTGCAAGGTCAGAACTGTTTTCTTAATAACACGAAGATGATATTTGTCTTCTTCACTGTGCTGACATTTGCCCTGATGATGCAAAAGCAATGATGGGTAAACTGCTGTCTGTCAGGACCTGAATCAAGGCAGTGGCACCAAACTATACTCAGTAGTCACTGTATGCTTCTCTGCCAGATACACAATAAAAATAAGCCAGTTTCACTTAAGAATGCTCACAATGGGCCGGACGTGGTGGCTCATGCCTGTAATCCCAACACTTTCAGCACTTTGGAAGGCCGAGTTAGGTGGATCACCTGAGGTCAGGAGTTCGAGACTAGCCTGGCCAACATGATAAAACCCTGTCTCTACTAAAAGTACAAAATTTAGCTGGATGTGGTGGTGAGCACCTGTAATTCCAGCTACTGAGAAGGCTGAGGCAGGAGAATCACTTGAACCCAGGAGAAGGAGGTTGCAGTGAGGTGAGATCATGCCATTGTACTTCAGTCTGGGCAACAAGAGCAAAACTCTGTCTCAAAAATAAATAAATAAGTTATTTTTTAAAAAGAATGTTCATGATGACGCTCAAGAGTTACTCATTTTATTAAATCTCAAACTCTGAATACAAGTCTTTTTAATATTCTGTGGGACAAAATGGGGAGTTTACAGAAGGCACTTTTGCATAACAAAGCACGTGGGTTTTCTTGAGGAAATGCAGTTGTATGATGGTTGGAACATCACTTCTTCTTGAAGGAATAATTGAGGCCAGGCACAGTGGCTTACATCTGTAATACCAACGCTTTGGGAGGCCAAGGCAGGTGGATCACTTGAGCTCAGGAGTTCGAGACCAGGCTGGCCAACATGGTTGAAAACCCATCTCTACCAAAAAATACAAAAATTAGCCAGTGTGGTCACAGGCACCTGTAGTCCCAGCTACTCAGCAGGCTGAGGTGAGAGAACTGATTGAACCCAGGAGGTATAGGTTGCAGTGAGCTGAGGTCGTGCCACTGGACTCCAGCCTGGGCAACTGAGACCCTGTCTCAAAAAAAAAAAAAAAGGAACAATTGACAGACGAATATTTAGACATAGGTATGTGACATTTTCTTAGACGTGAATAACTTGAACCTGTCCATTTAAAAGAATCAACTAATAGTATTTATTACCAGTGATACTATTAAATCTTTCAAGCAAAAATTAAAATTTTGAAAGGCTTCTACCCAGCACCAAGAGCTGCACAGTTTCCCAGTACTTATAGACTTCTCGTGAGAGACTGGTGGTGGTATTAAAAAGTGTGGTTTATGTTTTATATAATATATTTTCATGTTTTAGGTTATATGAACTGGGTCAACATTTGAAAGTTCTGGCCGAGCACAATGGCTCATGCCTGTAACCCTAGCACTTTGGGAGGCCAAGCTGGGTGGATCACCTAAGGTCAGGAGTTCAAGACCAGCCTGACCAACACAGTGAAACTCCATCTCTACTAAAAATACGAAGATTAGCCAGGTGTGGTGGTGCGTGCCTGTAATCCCAGCTACTTGGGAGGCTGAGACAGGAGAATCAGTTGAAACTGGGAGGTGGAGGTTGCAGTGAGCAGAGATCATGCCATTGCACTCCAGCCTGCGCCATAGAGCGAGACTCCGTCTCAAAAAACAGAAGAAGAAAGTTCTGTTTAACCCCGTGAACCAATTATTTTCCAGATAAGCACATCTTCTTAATCACTTCAGATGTAATTACACAGAGGCCAGGCTTGCTGGTTTCCAGTGACATTTCCGAGGCTCACCTAAAGCCCAGCATCCTTGTTCTCCACCCCTGTGTAATTCCTGCTCTGGAAAGCAGCCTTTCATGAGTGACTGAGGTTATCCCCATTTATCAGAATGGAAGACTGAGACACAAGGAGATTAAAACTGAGACTCGCCCAGAGTCTCAGGTGTGACATGTGGAGTCAGACCCTGAGCTCGGGACCTGCCCACCCTGGCCTGACTCAGCACAGCTGCCGGCGGCCCACCACACCCCTCCTGCATGGACCCTTCATGTCACCTTTGGCCAGGTGCTGTCCTCCTCTCCCCAGATGGTTCAGCATCCACCAACGGGCTCGGTGGTTCTTGTCTTTTTATTTCAAGGTGCCTGTAATCTAAACAGGACCAGGAGGATGGCTCAGTGCAGAACAAAGCAAAACTGCAACTTTCCTAGAGCAGGTGAGCATTGAGCATCTCCTGCTGACTCTCCTGCTCTTTTGGGGTTTTTCTCTACATGGCTTTAAGGGCCTCATTGACCCCAAGCCCTCTCTAAGTCATGCCATAGGGCATGTGTGGTTACTCAGTGAGGATGCCCTGTGTGTATCCCTCAGCTTTCCTTCCCACCCAAGAGAACAGAGCCCTCCCTACCCACCAGCAAGCCCTGTCCAACCCTTTCCTAGCAATTCTGCTTGGCCCCAGGGCCAGAGAACTGTCCTCCTCCCAGTAATTTGCAAATCTGTCTTAAAACCTTCCTCTGGAATTTGGAACAAAAATCAGCTACTATCGCTGGAGTTAGGAAGAGCTTCAAACTCATTTTAAGAAATGTGGACCCAGTTGCAGGGTCCAGCCCTGCTGGATCTAGAGGGTATTCTCTACCGGTGCTGAGACCAGGGACTGTAGAATAAAGACACAATACACCGAAATCAAGAGAAAGAGAGTTGGGCCCAGGGGTCCACTACCACCAGTGTGCGGAGTCCGGTAGTGGCCCCAAGTGTCTGGACACTTTGACTTTTATTAGGTACAAAACAGGGGGCCCAGGGTTGCTAGTAGCCGAAGCAGGGGGCAGCGAGATGAGTCAGCACTTCATGCTATGCCTGTCAAGTAAGAAAAAAGGCTTCAAGAATTATGCTACCTCTTACTATCTACAAAAGAGGAACCAGGTGCAGAAGTAGGGAGTGAAAGCAGACACAGATGTAACCAATACAGCACAGCACCACATAGAGACAATTAAGCCCCCTGTAGCTGCGGGTTGGCCTGACTGCTATCAGTCCTTCCACAAGAGCGTGGGGGAGTGGAGCGTTCTCCGACCCGCCCAAGGACAGGGATGTTCCCTTCCATGGTTTGCTGAGTAGCGGGTGCTTCCCCAAGCACTGGTGCAACCACAGAGATTTTAGATGCGCTTCAACAACCCTTATGCGGGTGTGACAGAGGGCTTGGTTTCAGCATTCAACAGGTAGTCCCTGCTGATCGCCACCAGTTGATGTTCGACAGGTATGAATGGTCTTGCCTCATGGCCACATTCCCTAGTGTCCCCTGTCAGCCCCTGAACACAGCAACCCGAGGTTTCTAGATAATCATGCGTAAAGTACAAGGACGCTCGATCAAGGCTTAATGTTCAATAAGATTGATATCTAATTACTCATGCTACTTATTCCTAACTACAGCCAGTGCTCGACTTACGACCACGATTGGGACCGGCAGAGCTGCCGTAACACAATTTGGTCGTAAGTTGAGTAGGCTATATGTACAGTTGAAATGGTGCACGCAGAGATGGTAGTGCTGCCGGAAGCTGGTCCGCACTGTCGTACGCCCAACTGGGCAACGTTTGCACTGCCAGACACGGAGCAGTCGTGGCTAGCAATTGTGGTCGTAAAGTTGAATGGTCGTAAGTTGCATAGGTCATAAGTCGATCAATACCTGTATATTCTTCTTTCTATATTCTATTTATGAAACAGAAACTGGCTGAGGCTTCAGTCTCCCGCCTCAGCACTTATGAGACTTTCCACCCACACCTGGTGAGCAAATAAATGCCCGCATTCACTCACTTGTGCATTTACCCACAAATCCTTATGGCGTAGTATGCTCCTGAAGCACCAGCTGGCCAGGATGCAAATCAAGAAGTCAGAAAGTACCTGCCCCCAGGTAGCGCCCACCTAGAGAAGTGGCAGATGTACAGTATCAACACACTGTGGCAAGACTCTGCAAGAGGCTGGCTGTCACTGGCTGCAGGCACCTGACCCCACTGTCAAGTTCTAGGGCTGGGCACACTTGCCCAGAGAGCAGGAGCTGGTCAAACGCCTGTGGTGGTTTCCTAGGCGATACAGCCCAGGCAGAGCAGGACAGAACAGATTGTACGGGAGCAAGAGGTTCAGCTGACAGGACTCCTGGTAACACAAGGAAGGGCGGGAAGTCAAGTGGAAAAGCAGAGGAACAAGCCATGACCGTCTGCTGTGCAAACATAACTTGTCACGTTAAAATCACCCACTCTCCTTTTAGAAAATATAAGCCCAAATCTTCAGAAAAACCTACCAGGGCACCTGAAAGATGCTTTGCTATGACATAGAACACATTTATATCTCTTGTATTTTTTTTTAATATGTACAGATGGCACATGGTGCCAATTTTATTTGTAAATATAGTACTCCAACTCAAGTTTACAAGTTACACCTCTGCCACAGCCTTGGCTAAATCTTGAACTAGTGCAGAATTCAGCTGTGCTAGAGTGCTGATCTTAGCATGTTTCGACGTAGCATACTTGTTCTTGATAGTCATGTGCTTTGTAAGCCCTTGATTTACCACGACTATATTCTTAGCCAGGTGCTGCATAACTGGAAGAAGGGATTCTTCAGTATATGACAGGTAATGCTGTAGAGTTGGTGTCCATTCACCATTATCCAGAATTTTCAGTGCTAAGCAAAAAGCTCCTGCTGCAATTTGAGAAGGAGGAAAGTGCACCATATCATAGTCCAACATAGTTAGTTCCATCAGGTATTTGGCCAAAGTATGTTGGTCAACATCAGCCTCTCCAATCTTAGATGCTCTCCGAAGGAAGTGCAAAGGTAGAGGCCGACCCAGACCAAAGTTTAAAGCTCTTAGAATCTTCATTTCCATCTGTCTGATTTGGTGCTTAGTGTAAGTGTTGTCAGTCACAAAAGCAAAGTCACCAATTTCTGGAGGGTACATTTCTTCATATTTGCTGGCAATAAACATGGCAGTGACACCAACTAGCTGCAGCATCTTCTTGGGCATACAATTATTCTGCATGAACCAATCAATAATGGAGACAGTCATGTACACGGTCTCCTGCAACAATCTGAATTTCATTTGGACCTGTACTAGCCAGTCAATTAGGATGGCTCTCATGTTTCCAGTGACTTCCCGACCCAGTAGGTATTTCGGTCTGACCGCTTGCTCTTCCTCAAGTTGTCTCAGATAAGCATAAATATCTTTCACATATTCACTACAAAGGTTTGGATCCACTCCATCTTCTGCATCCACATCATTTACTGCAAGAATTACATCAGAGAAAGCCTGACACAGGTCTTCTTCTGCAGGGGCACATCCAGATGTTTCCATTGGGCTTAGAGAGGGAGTGTCAACCAAAATAGGCTCAGGCGAAAGTTTTTCTTCTTTAACAGGCTCAGGTTCTGGCTCTGGCACTGGCTGGGACACCGGCACTGGCACCAGCATAGGTACCTTTTCCAGAGGTTTTGGTAGTTTTTTAGCAATAACTTTTCCAGTAGCTGAAGGTTTTCCTTCCTTTTTCATAGGCATTTTGGCCTGTAGTTGTTCACTGACTTTGTTACCAATGTCCCCAAGAGCCGTTCTTGGCCTCAGTCCGGGCTTCGAGGTTGCAGCAGGGGCCATAGGCACGCGCTTTGCGCCTGCCATACTGATCTTCGTCGTATTTTCAGCATTAATTTTCGAGTTCCTGGTGACTCGGAGCGCCATGGCTTCCTCTTCACCAGGCAGCAGCTCAGCGGAGAGAAGCAGAACACCGGAGTCCCGACCAGCCGAGGACCTGAATCCACCAGAAACCAACAGCCGTTCCTCCGCAGCACGCCCTCTTGTATTTTTATTTATTTTTTTTTTCGAGATAGAGTCTCGCTGTGTTGCCCGGCTGCAGTGCAGTGGTGCTATCTCGGCTCACTGCAACCTCCACCTCCCAAGTTCAAGCAATTTTTCTGCTTCATCATCACCCTCCCCAAAACTAACAATGCCAGCTACTCCTAATGACAATAGCAGCAAGCCACCCAGCACGAAGGCCTTTCATTTCAGAACAAAACCCGTGACATAGACACCGTTCAGTTGTCTGTTAAGCCTGATGGGAGAACTACCGTCACCAAATCAGAAAAATCACAAAACCCCTGTAGTCCTAACCCACGGTTGAAAATTCAGTCCTGGGCAGGTGCGGTGGCTCATGCCCATAATCCCAGCAATTTGGGAGGCCAAGGTGGAAGGATCACTTGGGCCCAGGAGTTCGAGACCAGCCTGGGTAACATACCAAGATCCCATCTCTACAAAAATAAAAAAGAACAAAATTCCGTCTTTAACTTAGCATACATCTGTATGTGAGTGTTTGTATGTGTGTGCATGTAGTGGTGTGTGTATATGAGTGTTGTGTATGTATATGTACATGAGCATAAGGGTTATATATATGAGACTCATATATATGAGTGTAATTGTATATATGTGTGTCCCAGCTTCCAAACCCCATGAATGGCCCCTCTGGGACTTGGGGCTAGGTCTTGCCTGCCCATAGAAGACTCCTTTGCTCCTCCCTGACTCTGCAGCCACAACCTGGCACAGTCCCAGGCTCAGCCCATGAGAGGCTTCTCTCCCCCATAACAGGGAAAAGAGGTCACTCAGTAGGCATGGCCAGGGTGGCAGCATGCAGAGTACAGGCAAGGGCCCCATCCTTGGGTTATGCCTGTTTCTGGAGGAAACTGGCTCCCGGACCTTTTTAAAAGAATCTATATGCACTCCGCCCCCATCCCCTGTCCCTGATGAGAAAGACTTTCTGTTGCTTGGAGCCAAGGCACCTGAATGCTGACCCAGACGAGATGTTCATGCCCCACGTGCTATCACATCCTCATAAAATGTACTATATTTCCAGATTAAACCATCTCCAAACACCTCATTTCCTGTGAGGGGAAATTTGAAGAAAGAAGGAGCCGTACAATAGGAAGTAGCTATTCATGTCAGGGTGAGGTGGGGGACTCCACTGACCCACACAGCTTTTGACTTGGAACTTTTTCCTTTAAATCTGTATCCCCTGAGTATAATCCAATGGTATTCAACTTTTGAGACCTGTTGTTTTATCATTTTGTCAGAATATTTGTCCTTGTCCCATCCCTTCCCCACTCCCGGCCAGGTACTTGCTTTTAAGAGATTTGGGCAGGGCACAGTGGCTCACACCTGTAATCCCAGCACTCTGGGAGGCCAAGGTGGGCGGATCACAAGTTCAGAAGTTTGAGATCAGCCTGACCAACATGGTGAAACCCTGTCTCCACTAAAATACAAAAATTAGCCAAGTGTGGTGGCGGGCGCCTATAATTCCAGCTACTCAGGATAATCCCAGCTACTCAGGAGGCTGAGGCTGGAGAATCACTGGAACCCGAAAGGCAGAGGTTGCAGTGAGCTGAGATCGTGTCACTGCACTCCAGCCTGGGCAACAGAGCAAGACTCCATCTCAAAAAAAAAAAGAGACAGAGAGAGAGATTTCAGGAATTCTTAAAGACTAGCCCCTAGGATGGAGGGTGCCATGGCCAAAATGACTCAATGCCACAGCGAAGGTCATCAGGGATGTAGGAGTCCCTGGGCTCCTTCCTGGGCCATTTTTATCATGTGCAAATGCCGAGGGTCTTACCATCTCACCTGAGAACACATGACTTTATGTAGGGCCAAACCTGGAGGTCTCAAGCCGCCTGCATTTGGATGATAAGAAACCACAACATTATCAATCTCATTCATCTTTGTATCAACTTGAGCAAAAAGCAACTAAACCAGGAAGCGGGGCATAATTCATAGTTACAGGAAATCACTTCAACTCTTGGGTACCCAAGTCAAAGACAAAAGGCAAGAGCTTTTTGTATAAAATCTCTGTAGTGTAAAAAGTCTGCTAGACCTCCCTAGAAAGGAAACATTCCAGCAGCCTACGCAGAGACATTTTCTCACGCCTCCCCATGATTTTTTCCTGATCTCGTCCATGTGTTTCTTCCGGCTTTGACTGTAAAATAAAAATGAGATTCAGAAAACCACACAAAACAAACACATAGCTGAACGAGTTACTTTAAGAGGAACACCCCTGCACTCCTCACCAGGGTCATGAAGAAGCTCTACCCCCACCCAGAGGCTTTCCCAGGCTCCCTCCTGCCCCAGGAAGGTGGCCACATCCCAATGTCCCTGGCTTGTCCCTCACATTTCTTGCTGGTATGTCACCCTGGCCGCATCCCTAGACACTGTTTCTATCCATTTGTCCAAGTCCATCTGTTTCTTTGACTTACAATTTACCTGTTGAAGGGAATCCCCGTCACTGGCCCCACTGCCCCACTCTCTGGTTGTGCTACCTGAGATTACTCCAAATATTAATAACGTATACTCAGTCACGTGCAGTGGCTCACGCCTCTAATTCCAGCACTTTGGGAGGCTGAGGCAGGCGGATCACCTGAGGTCAGGAGTTTGAGACCAGCCTGGCCAACATGGTGAAACCCCATCTCTACTAAAAATACATAAATTAGCCAGACGTGGTAGTGGGTGCCTGTAATCCCAGCTACTCTGGAGGCCGAGGCAGGCGAATCACTTGAACCTGGGAGGCGGAGGTTGCAGTGAGCCGAGATCACTCCAGTACACTCCAGCCTGGGCAACAAGAGCAAAACTCCATCTCAAAAATAGTAATAATAATAATTTATACTCAAATGCTCATCTCAGGGACTGTGTGATAGGGCAGGGGTCACTTCTAACCAGCCCAATCCAAGGCAGCCCCTCCAACCACAGCCCCAGGTCAGGCGCCGCCAGCCCAGTGTGGCCTAGGGTGGCATCTAGATTGGGCCCTTAAGACCAAGACCAGTGTACTCCCTGTCTTCCACCCAACGGGCCACAGAGAAGGGAGGGTGCAATCAACTGTGGAGCAGTCAGGATTTGGGGCTGCACAGAGCCACACAGCTGAGTGACCCTGCACCTTCCCAGAGGGAGGATCTCATGGTCTGGCCAGGATAAAGGGGAGTGAGAGGCCCTTGGAGAGAGTGGGATGGTCACAGACCCTCCTCACAAAAATGGACATTGTAAAGCAGTGAAAGTCAAATAAATAAATAAATAATAGGTGGGCCCTCATCTAGCTCTGCCTTTATTTTAACTTGCTTTGAAGATGAGTCAAACCCCAGGGAGTGACCGGTTGTCTGAGAAAAACGAGAAAATGAGAGCCCCCTCAGGTCATCTTTCCAACGTATGACCTGGTCTGGGCCCCCTGACCCTGCCCTGCTCCTTCCCAGCACTCAGGTCAAGAGAACCTCCTTCTCTCCTTCTTTTTTTGGGTGTGATTTTCTAGAAGACACTCAACTGGCCTTTCTAAACTGATATGAGGCTGCCTGTATGTTGTCCATGCCAGTATGTTATTTGACACCTCTTTGTCCCCAAATTATAGCTGTTGTAAAATAGTCCCATTTTTTCAAAAAGAGAAACCCACAGCTGGGTGTGGTGGCTCACACCTATAATCCTAGCACTTTTGGAGGCCGAGGTGGGCGGATCACGAAGTCAGGGGTTTGAGACCAGCCTGGCCAACAATATGAAATCCCGTCTCTACTAAAATACAAAATTAGCCAAGTGTGGTGGCACACACCTGTAATCCCAGCTACTCAGGAGGCTGAGGCAGAAGAATCACTTGTACCCGGGAATAGTAGGTTGCATTGAGCCAAGATCATGCCACTGCACTCCAGCCTGGGTGACGGAGCAAGACTCTGTCTCAAAAAAAAAAAAAAAAAAAAAGAGAGAGAGAAACCCACATTTATATGTATTTGGGTTTGGGTTTGAAGGATGCTTGTTTTTAAGAGATTTGGGCAGGGCACAGTGGCTCACACCTGTAATCCCAGCACTTTGGGAGACCAAGGTGGGTGGATCACGAGTTCAGAAGTTTGAGACCAGCCTGACCAACATGGTGAAACCCTGTCTCCACTAAAAATACAAAAATTAGCCAGGTATGGTGGCAGGCAAATGAACTGGTTCAGGGGATAGACACACTGAAAACTCCTTCCTCTCTGTGAAGCGCTGGGCTCAGCTCAGAGCTACGGCCTCTGTGGGGGCATTTCTCCAGCTGAGCCACATTTACAAACCTCAGCTTTCAAAGCAGTAGTTAAGCCCAGGCAACAGGGCTTCTGGAGAGCAGCTTGGGGCAAAGAAATCACCCCCTAATTAGCAACCTGAGAGAGGATTATGAAAAAGAAACAAGATAACACGGTGCCCTTTTTGAAGGTAAAAGAGAAAACTAAACCATATTATCTTTTTTCCTTCTCTTCATATCAGAAATCATTGCGGGAAGCTCATTCCTCTCTCTGCAGGTCCCCATTCCCCTTTCCAATCAGCCCTCCTCCCCCACCACAGGCACTTACAAATTCTGGAAACATCACTGCTTTGAGAAAACAAATAGGTTGTCAGGACTAGTGTCTCTAAGAAGAAAATGGTTTTCCCTGGCGGGATGAAAAGCATTAAATCACAAGAATTTCTGTGTGCTACCACCTGAAATGGAAAAGTTTTGTTTATTCCACCAGCCAAACAGCTGATGTTTGAGTCCTGACCCCAGTGCAGTGAGGACCTAAGGCGTCTAGCAGAACCGTCAGCATGGCCCCCTGTGGGGGTTGTGGGGAGGAGTGGAGACCAGGGCCCCATGGGCACTAGGGCCTCGGGATCACTCAGCCAGGTTGTAACCACCCAAGTGTTTCTTCCTGCCCACTGTATGAAGAAAGAACACAGCACTGCAGTAAAGAAAGAGTTTAATAGACATAAGGCCATTCACGACGGTGGGAGATAGCTGATACTCAAATTGTCTCGTCTGAAGCTCATGGGTTAGGGGTTTGGTTTGGTTTGGTTTGGTTTTTGAGTCTAGCTCTGTCGCCCAGGCTGGAGTGCAATGTCACCGTCTCGTTTCACTGCAACCTCCGCCCCTCGGGTTCTCCTGCCTCAGCATCCCTCGTAGCTGGGATTACAGGTGCGCACCACCACATCCAGCTAATTTTTTTGTATTTTTGGTAGAGACAGGGTTTTGCCATGTTGGCCGGGCTGGTCTCCAACTTCTGACCTCAGGTAATCCACTGGCCATGGCCTCCCAAAGTGCTAGGAAGGATTACAGGCGTGAGCCACTGCGCCCTGCCATGGGTCAGGGGTTTTTCAAAGGCAATTTGGGGAAAGGGGTGTGGGTGGCCAGGTAACAGGTGCTTGCTGCTGACTGGTTGGCGCAGAGATGAAATCATACGGGTTGAAGCTGCCCTCCTGCTGCTGAATAGCTTCTGGTGGGCCACAGCAATGGGGTGGTGGGTCCAGGTGGAACCACAGATCTCAGACATGTTGTAAGTAAAATTTCAATGCTGCAAAAGAAATAGCACTGGAAGATAAGTCCTCTCAACAAGGCAGTTTACTTCTATAGAAGGGTGTGGCATGGGGATGGAACAATGGTAGCCACATGCTTGGACAAGGGGGACAGGGGTACTTGCCTGACGGGTCATCCGACTGCTGTGTCATTCCCCTATTGGCTACGGCTAGACTGCACAAGCTAGACTAATACTAATTGGCTATTTTAAAGAGAGCAGGGGTCCAAGCTAGAGTGGCAGGGTTGATGTTCTGGCAGGAAGGACGGTTACAGGTGGTTCAGAGCAGGTAGCCAGAGGTAACCTAGGTCAAAGAAGGTGCCCAGAGCAGGTGACTGGAGCAGGTGACTGGGATGAGTCAGAATGGAGCCGGGGCCAGAGGAACAGATGTGAACTACTGATTAGAACCAGTGGAAAACGTTGTTTACTGGAATTACAAGGAAGTTAAACTTTAAAATAGAGAATTAAAGAATAAGAGAGCTGAAGATACTGACATACTGATTCTTTGAAGAGAAACTTGGGGTTCACTAGAACAGACATGAAATAGAACTGAAAAGATATCTTAGGTTCTACAATAGTGATATTATTTGCAGGAGTAATTGGGGAAGTTGCATATCTTACAACTTCAAGAATAATGGCTGACAATCATTTATGTCTGTGCCTTAGCAGGACTCAAGCTCCTTCCACCTCCCAGCCTGATAAAGCTTCCCTTTAGCTTTACAACAGCAGTTGAATTTTGGGGGAGACCTATTGTCACGATACCCTAAAAGTCTCTCCAAGTTAGCTCAGCCCCGTAGCCCAGGAAAGGCAAGATTCAGGGTAGGTTAGCTCAGATCTCTTTCACTGTCATAATTTTCTCAGTGATATAATTTTTGCAAAAGCAGTTTCAAGATCATAGCAAGGGGCAGAAACCAGCTCCGCCCCACATCTGAGCCCCCAGAGGAATTCAGGTGAGGAGTTAGCATCCATGGCCGGGGCCACTGGGTAATCGTAAACATCTGTAGTTGACTTTACTTCTTCAGAACTAAAGACTTTTCTGAAGGGGAAAGAGGCCCCACGGTGGACATTCTAGGGTAACCAGCCCCTATGCGGTGCTGCTGCTGAGACGGCCCCTGGATGCCAGTGATCAGGCCAGAATTGGGAACCACTAGTAGGGACATCTTGTCACCAAAAAGTAGGGATGTGCCTGAATGTTCCCTGGTCCCTTTCCTGATGGCTATGTCTAACCCACATCTCTACTTTTAGATCCAAGCAAGGGATTGGCTACCTGCCCCCACCAGACATTCAATTCACCTGCCACGTCTTCTCAATAGAGATGAGCCCTTTTTTAACCATCCATAAACACATTCGTGGGCCATATGCTTCCACCAGCCATGGATGGCATAGCCAACAGTGGTCCCATAAGATTATGTTACCGTATTTTTAATGTACCTTTCTATGTTTAGATATGATAGATACGTAAATACCACTGTGTTCCAACTAGCTATGGTATTCAGTACAGCCACAAACTGTACAGTTTTGTAGCCTAGGAGCAATAGTCTTTATCATATGTCCTCCCAGGTGAGTAGGAGGCCATAGCATCTAGGTTTGTGTGATTACACCCCATGATGTTCACAGGACAACATTGCCTAGCACCACGGTTCTCAGAATGTATTCCTGTCTGCCGGGTGCAGTGGCTCACGCCTGTAATCCCAGCACTTTGGGAGGCCGAGGCGGGCATGGCAGCGTGCACCTCTAATCCCAGGCACTCAGGAGGCTGAGGCAGGAGAATCACTTGCTCCATGGAGGCAGAGATTGCAGTGAGCCGAGATCACACCACTGCACTCCAGCCTGGGCGACAGAGCCAGACTATCTCCAAAAAAAAAAAGAACATATTCCTTCGTTAACTGACACATGGCTGCTCCAGTATGTTACCTCTAAACATATAAAAGTTTTTTAAAAAGTTAACCACAGTGCCATTACCACACCTACTAAAAAGTAAAATAATCCTTTAATAACATTTAATGGCAAACTAGGTTCCAATTCACTCAATGGAAATTTCTCATGTTCAAATTCTCCCACGGTCTGGATTTGGCAGATTGTTTCCTTGTGGTGTCATTAATTAATCGTTCCATGCCTAGTTTCCTGTAAGACATTGGTTTAAACTAGAGGGTTGATTTTTTTTTTTCTTTTTTGGTGAGGCTACCTCTTAGGAGATGCTGAGCATCATTTCCATCAAAAGTGATCAATGGGTCCAGGTGTTGTCAGCCTGATCTGTCCTTTGAAAGTTTTCCATCAAAACTTCCCCTATGGCTTTGGCATCCACTGATTATTTTTGTCTCAGTTACTTCAGCCTTTTTAACATGGTGACTTCCTAATCCAATCCTCCCTTCAGCTTTCTGTGCTGATGTTTTTCATAAGGAAGACCTTTCCCTCTTCTGGTATGGTTTCCCTGAGGTGCAGTTCATGCAGAAAAAGCTGGATACACGTTTGATTCTTTATTTATCAATTTTCAAAATGAGTGAAACCCATCAACCTTAAAAGGAAGCTAATACATTTTATTAAATATTTTACTAATACATATGGAATTTGATGCGCTTCGATCCATCATAGCAGTTTTTCTTTCTAATGCTCAAATTGTCATTTCCTTGGCCAGTAGGACTCCTTTCAAATTAACTATGTCCTTTTAAAGTGACCCAGGGCTGGGAGCGGTGGCTCACACCTGCAATCCCAGCACTTTGGGAGTCTGAGGAGGGTGGATCATGAGCTCAGGAGTTTGAGACCAGTCTGGCCAACATGGTGAAACCCCATCTCTACTAAAGATACAAAACATTAGCCGGGTGTGGTTGGAGGCGCCTGTAATCCCAGCTACGGAAGGCTGAGGAGAATCGCTTGAACTCAGGAGGCAGAGGTTGCAGTGAGCTGAGATCGCACCATTACACTTCAGCCTGGGAGACAGGGCGAGACTCCATCTCAAAAAAATAAATAAATAACAAAAAACAAAAAATAAAATGACCCCGTAGTTTTTGTTTTCTGGCACAAAATGTGCCCCAGGTTTGTCTCATGCATTTCCTGCCGCAGACTGGAATCAGCCATTGCACCAAAGAGCCTGCTGTTTTTTAGAGGAATGTGGTATGTAGCAGCCAAATTGTTAAAGAATTAGAAGTGTTACAGAGCAGGGGTCCCAATCCTGACCCCAAGAGAGGGTTCTTGAATCTCGTGCAAGAGAATTCAGGGCAAGTCCGCAGTGCAAAGTGAAAGCAAGTTTGTTAAGAAAGTAAAGGAATAAAAGAATGGCTGTCCAACAGCCAGTCACAGTGGCTCACGCCTATAATCCCAGCACTTTGGGAGGCCGAGGTAGGCGGATCACTGGAGGTCAGGAGTTCCACACCAACCGGATCAGCATCGTGAAACCCCATCTCTACTAAAAACACAAAAATTAACTGGGCGTGGTGGCATATGCCTGTAAATCCCAGCTACTTGGGAGGCTAAGGCAGGAGAACCGCTTGAACCTGGGAGGCAAGTGAGCCAAGATTGCTCCATTGCCCTCCAGCCTGAGCGACAAAAGTAAAACTTGGTCTTAAAAAGAAAAAAAGGTAACTACATAGACAGAGCAGCCCCGAGCCCTGCTGGTGTTGTATTGGACCGAGCGTAGAAAGTTAGCACCAAGACAAAAGTATGCCAGATTGCAGGGTCATTTATTATGCCGGCGACCAGAGAGGACTCACGTCTCTCCAACCTGTGGTGTCAAAAGGAGGGTGCCAAGACTTTTTATACCCGAAAAATCACCTTGGGAGTAGGGGTGAGGAGCGGGGATGGGGATGAAAAGGTTTCGGACATTCCAAGGGCTAGGGGATTCTGTGATTCACCTCCTGGGCGGAGACGAGGGCGGGGGTCTCCGGACATTCCAAGGGCCAGGGGACTTTTGTCATTCTGTTTGTTACTTCAATGGTTTACAGAAGTCAAGATAAGCATTTGTTTACACACAGATCTTAGTTATCCTGGGCTGCTTATTTTAGTTATTACTAAATAACTAAAGCAAAGGCTAGCAATTCTGGCACAATATCACATTCCCCCCTGTTCTTTTAACATGTATTAAATCTTTAATAGGTTTCCTCTTTTTGACACAAGGGCCCGTATTTGGATCTCAGAACCATCAATTTGACCGAATCTGTTTCTTCCTGGATAAATTTGAGGAGCATGTTTAAAAGGCATGGTCCAAATGTTAACCCTAGGACCATTAGCACCAAGGGTCCTGCTAATCCAGTGAGCAGGAATGTTAGCCAGGGGTTTACGGGAGGGTCTCGGGTGAAAGAAATGAAAGAGTGTCTGTTTGCAGTATATCCTGTTATAGTGGAGATAGTTTCACAACCCCAATGGGGGCAAAAGAATTCATTTAAGTCTCCACAGTTCCATCTGTTTGGTGGGGTGGATCCTGGGCATAGATATAGCCCCATGGTCTGGAGTTGTCGCTCTGCCCCTAAACTGCTGCACCCAGCTATACCTCCACTTGTCCTGAAACTTAAGTGGGGGCCCAGGAGGGCACAGAGGTCCAGGGAGAAGGTAATGGGTGTCTCCGGAGTGTACTCCAGGGTTAGGTTGACTGGGGTGGATCCCTTTCTGGTTAAGGAACTAACATATGCTCCAGTGGAGCCCTCGGTGATGACCCATCGATAGCAGGTGGGTGCCAAGGAGGGTCCCTTTCGGAGGGTGGTTGCAGGAATCAGGGAGATTAGGATGATGACCGAGAACGGCGCAATAGTCTTAGCTTTAGAGGGTCTGTTGAGGATGGAACCGCTTCCCATCCTGCATCTGGGTGGTCAGTCTTGACGTGTGAGTGGTGAATCCAGGCAGTCAGTCCGTCCACCTTGATTGCCATGGGGGTGACCAGGATTACAGTGTAGGGTCATTTCCAGCGAGGAGTTAGGCCGGAGGCAGTGACTCTCTTCACCAGGACTTTGTCCCCTGGCTGGAAGGGGTATACCGGCTGGTCAGTGAAATCCACTGGGGTAGGTCGAGTTCCCCTGATGAGCGAGTGCACCTGGGACTGAACAGACTGGAGTGCCTGCAAGGACTTAAGGAGTGTATGGTTATGGACTCCAGCATGTATGGCGTCCGCGAGTCTGGGGAGTAAGGGAGGGGGCCTTTTAAACATAATTTTAAAAGGAGTAAAGCTTTTTTATAGGGAGTACATGGGATACAGAGGAGAACAAAAGGAAGCAGGTTGACCCAGTTTTCACGGTCTCTAGAATGAATTTTGTTAAAGTTTTCTTTATGGTCCGGTTCATCTTTTCAACCTGCCCTGAACTCTGGGGGCGATAGGCACAGTGTAGTTTCCAGGAAACCTGTGCTGTAAATGCAGGGCCATTATCTGATCCCAGTGTCAGGGGCAAGCCAAACTGAGGAACCAGGTCCTGTAACAATTTTTCTCTACTACCAGTGCGGTTTCTGACCTAGTAGGAAAAGCCTCGACCCATCCAGAGAAAGTGTCTACAAACACAAGGACGTACTTACAGCCGCACTCTGGGGGCTTTGTTTCAGCAAAATCTAACCCCCAGTGTTCCCCTGGGCTAATACCTTTAAGTCTTATCCCTGCCTGACTAGGCCTACTGCCTCCTGGATATACCCTGGCACATACATTACAACAAGTAGTTTTTTCTAACAATCTTATATAAGTGTGGAATGTAGTATCTAACCCTCAGCAGCTCAGTTAATTTTGTTTGTCCTAAGTGAGTGGCCTGGTGTGTGTGCTTAACTAGAGCCCGTCCTAGAGCCTCGGGGAGCAAAATCCTTGTGTCCAGTAGAATCCACCATCCTGTGGAATCTTGTTGTTCCCCCTATTCTTTAGCAAAGTTTTCTTCCTCAGGTGAGTACATAGGGGTAGGAGGCAGGGTTGGGGCCGGCAGAGTCACAAGAAGAGTCAGAGGTTTCACTGGTCCCAAGGCTGCCTGTCTGGCTTGTAGGTCAGCTGCCCTGTTTCCCCTTGCCTCTGGTGAATCTCCCTTCTGGTGTCCTTTGCAGTGTATTAATGCCACTGCCTTAGGCTTCCATATAGCTTCTAGTAGAGCTCGGATTTCCTCTTTGTTTTTGATGATTTTTCCCTCTGAGGTAAGCAACCCTCTTTCTTTATAAATGGCACCATGCACATGGGCCATAGCAAAGGCATACCAGCTATCCGTGTAGATGTTAACAATTTTTCCCTCCACCCAGTCCAAGGCCGTTATTAAAGCTATAAGTTCAGCCTTTTGGGCTGAGGTTCCATGTGGAAGAGCCTGGGCCCAGATAATCCTCTCTAGAGTGACCACAGCTGCCCCAGCGTACCTGACTCCGTCGACCATGAAACTGCTGCCATCTGTAAACAGTACCTCCTCTGGGTTCCACAGGGGGACGTCAGTGAGATCTGGTCGCGCAGCGTGGAGGACATCTATTGTCTGTTGGCAGTCATGTATGGGTTCCTCTGGCTTGCTGTCAGGTAGTGTGGCGGGGTTTAAAACTGTGGTTTTTGAAAATTTTATGCGGGGCTGGTCCAAAAGTAAGGCCTGGTATTGGGCTATGTGGGCATTAGACATCCATTTTCCCGTAGCTCCACGGAGTAGCAACTCCACCGCGTGGGGTGCCACTAAGTTCAACTCCTGCCCCAAGGTCAGTTTGTTCACCTCCCTGACTAACAGGGCCGTAGCTGCCACCGACCTCAAACAAGCTGGCCACCCAGAGGCTACGGGATCAAGTCTTTTTGAAAGGTAGGCAACTGGCCGGGACCAGGGTCCCAATGTCCAGGTGAGCACCCCCTTAGCGACTCCCTGTTTCTCATGCACAAACTGGAAAGGTTTAGAGATGTCTGGCAAGGCCAAGGCTGGGGCTGCAGTCAGGGCAGTCTTGAGCTTGTCAAAAGCCTGTTGCTCCACCTCTGTCCATGTCAAGGGCTGATTTCCTCCAGCGCAGGCATACAGGGACTTGGCTAGCTCAGCAAATCCCAGAATCCATAGCCTGCAGTACCCTACTGCCCCAAGGAATTCTCGAACTTGGCATTTTGTGATGGGGTGGGGTATTTGCAGCACTGCTTGGACTCGGCTGGGTGCCAGTGCCCGGTTGCCATTCTCTATAACATAGCCCAGGTAAGTCACTTTTGGCTGGCAGGGTTGGGCCTTTTTAGCTGAGACCCAGTACCCCAAAGTCTGCAGGGTTTTTTTCAATAATGACTGGGTAGTCTCTTTACAGGCCTCCTGGGTTTTTGTAGCCAAGAGTAAGTCATCCACGTATTGGAGTCGGGTACACTCTGGGAACTCAGCTCGGAAGGCAGCAAGGTCTTGGCTAAGTGCCTCATCAAACAGAGTGGGGGAGTTTTTGAACCCCTGGGGCAGTTTTCTCTGAGTGAGTTGCCCCGAGACTCCAGTATCAGGGTCGGTCCATTCAAAAGCAAATATAGGCTGGCTAACAGGGGCTAGTGGGATGCAAAAGAATGCATCCTTAAGATCCAAGACAGTGTAATGGTGTTCTGGGTCCAAGAGACTTAAGAGGGTGTACGGATTTGAAACTGTAGGATGAACAGTTTCTACCTGTTTATTCACCTCCCTCAAGTCCTGCACAGGCCGATAGTCCTGTGTGCCTGGTTTTAGCACGGGGAGCAAGGGGGTGTTCCAGGGAGACTTACAGGTAGTGAGGATTCCTCCCTTCAGGAGTCTGGTGATATGCGGAGCAAGTCCTCGCCTGGCTTCCCGGCTCATAGGGTATTGCTTCACCTGGACTACAGTTGCCGTTGCTAATAGCTGGACCACGACTGGGGTGCGGTGACTTGCCAACCCTGGGGGACTTGTTTCAGCCCATACTCCCGGTACACTCTCTTGAAATTTGTGGAGGAAATCTAGTGCAGGTGGTTGATCCGCCTCTGAGGATAAAGCATCCTGCAAGAGATACTCGTCTGACAGAGCACAGGTGATGAGAATCTGCTGAGGTGGCCCTGTGGCTAAGGGAGGAGGAATTGAGAGGCAAGCTTGACCCTTGCTGAAAGAAATATTTGCTTGCAGTTTGTGGAGCAAGTCCCGTCACAGGAGTGGATATGGACACTCAGGGAATGGGTGACAGTGCCATTTCCCAGATCAACGAATCGATTTATGGTCCAGGGGCTAGCTGTGGTTTTTCCTGGAGTGCTGCTATCACTGCCTGAGTAACTCTCTTATTTTGCTTGGCCTCTAAGGTGTCTTTATTGTTAAAGACTTTTTGGGCAATTTTTAACAACTGAGTTAAATTCATTCTCTGGAACCTCTCTAATTTTTGCAAATTTTTTTGATGTCTGGGGCAGACTGGGAAACAAAAGCCAGATTGATGGCCCGCTGATTCTCCAGGCCTCAGGGTAATAGGCGTCCAGTAAGCGCTCAAGGAAAGCAGCTAGCAACTCCTGTGGACCCTGAGTTACAGTTCCTACCTCGGAGAGTTTAGTGGGCTTGTGGGCCACTCCCCTAACCCCTTCTATAAGATACCGGTGAAAAGTGTTCAGAGCCTGGTGCCCCCCCCCC
>NW_022437058.1:425285-431398 GCF_009761245.1 Sapajus apella | reverse complement strand
TTCAGGGCTTCCTGTCTAATTTTGCCCTTTTTTTTTCCTCTGTGGTGAACAGAATTAGTAATAATTGTTGGCAGTTGTCCCAAGTGGGGCGATGCGTCTGGAATACAGATTTTAAGAGTCCTGTCAAAGCCTGGGGCTTCTCAGAGAAGGGGGGATGTTGAGTTTCATTGTAAAACCTTGGCAACATCACCACCTTAAATTCCCCGGCCTCCCAGCACTACCCCCTCCCAGGGAACTTTCCATCTGGGCAGGTACCTAACCCTCCCCCTCTCGCCATCTTAGCAGTTCCCCAGTACTACCCTCTCCCGGGAACTCTTAGCAGTTCCCCAGCACTTTCCTCCTGCACAGCCCCTCACACTGGATGCATCTCTGCCGGCTTGCAGGCCATAGAAATCCCCTTTGCCATGCCATGGGTGCTGCCAATTTTGGGTTTAGCCCGGCAGCTTTCCCTTGCCCTTAAAGCTCGTGCCAGCACTGGGTGTTTTGGCCCTCTTTTTGATCTCTATCACCTTCCAGTTATATAAGTTACTTGACAAGAAGGGGATGTGAACAAAGAATGGGCGACCCCAATTGTCTTCTGTTGGGGGTGCCTCTTGGAAAGGGAGGACTGCCGGTGGGTGCGGGGGCCCCGCTACGGATGTGCAGGGGGGACAAGGTTTGGTTAATAGTACTGTCGAGGCGGGTGCTGAGGCACTGGTTTAGAGGGCCTTGAGTAGGGTGGAAGTAATTCCTGATCCTCCGCTGGGGTGGGGAGAATGGCTGGCCCAGAAGGGACTTTCTTTTGGGCCGGCTAACGTGACCTGAAGTCTAGCCTGTTTTATGCAGCGCTTTAACCATGGGGGAGGCTATTGGACTAAACCCAACCATTGGTCGATGCATGGAAGCTGCTCAGGGTATCCAGGAGTTTCTGCAACCATTTTCCATACAGCCTGGGTAATTTTGGGGTCATAGGTCCCAGTATCTGGCCACCTAATTCCAAAAGACAGCCATTCAAGTTCACACAAAGAGCAGAGTTTTCCAGGGGTTAATTTCATCCCATATTGGCCTGAGAACCCAACCTTGAAGTTGGCCATCATGCATTGGAGGGGGTGACAAGGCGGGGAGCTAGACGACCCCATTTGTGGGTTTTTTTATGCCAAATTTTCCTCAAGAGAATTCACTAATTTAAACCTGATTTTCCTAATTTAAAACTGGCTTCACTGAGGATTTGAACCAACAAACTTGCAGTTGCAGGCCCCACACCTTAACGACTGTGCTAACAAGTCACTTTTGTTACAAAGAGTTAGAAAGCTTTTCTTAAAGCCAGATTCTGGATGCAAATGCTGCACCCTGAGGCAGTGTGGCCTGCCTCAAAGCTGGGTGGGGCTGACTGCCGGCAGAGAAAGGAAAAAAACGCTGTTAGTGTCAGTTTAAAACTGAACTTGCTGGCGGCAAGTTTTCCGCCCCTGCGGCTTCTGGTCCCCTTCTCTCTCTCCTCTGTCTACTTTCTCTCCTCTCTTTCTCTTTCCTCTCTCCTCTATCTACTTTCTCTCTCCTCTCTTTCTGTCCACTTTTTTTCTCTCTCTTTTTTTTTTTTTTCCCTTCTCTTTTCTCCTCTCCTCCCTTCCCTACTTTTTCTTTCTGTAGTAAAGCCAATTTTGGAAAGCCTCAAATTTAAAATTTGGCCCTCTTTAAAGCAGGTTTTAGTAGGGCCTCTGCAGCCAGGTCCTGCAAGGACCAGACAACTGGATTTTAGGGTTTATTCCCAGTCCTAGTCAGAGGAACAGGGGGTAGGGGCCAAGGTAAGGCAGCGGTCTTTTTCCCCCGCAAACCACAACTGGCGAGAATAAGCACTATGGAGGTTTAGCGCTGCCCGGGCATAATCCTCCCCCTTACACATTTTTAATGGCCAGTTGCTTCGGAAAGGTCGGGAAGTGACAAACAGGTGGACTAAGAGGTCTACCGGATGTGTGTTTTGGACCCACCACACCCGGTAGAGTGTGCAGAAGTGCTGCCAGTCAGTTTTTACTGGGGCGGTGACATCCTACCTCCCAACATCCAGGATAGTGCCAATATGCCTTTCTGTGATGCACCGTTGGGCACTGCCCATAACATTGGACACTTTCCTGGCAGAATAAGCAGTTACCTGTTCCTCTATTCCCATCCTTAGCTTTTCACTAACTCACCAACTACCCGGCCTAAGAAAGAGAAGCCACACTTTTCTGGCTTCAATGACCAGGACAACTGCCAGACACCTGGCGGCCTGGTGGGAGGGGCCAGCAGTGTCTTCATTCTGGAGGTTAAACTGAATTTCAATTGTTTTGTCATAAATGGGGATTTTTATTAATAAAAATAACCAGGACCCTCCTTCTGGCCATCAATTTAATTCCTGTTGGCTTCATTTCATTTCAGTCCTGTTGAAAATACCATACATAGCATTTGGACTTTAAAATGGTGGTTTCTTCTTAAAACAATGGATAACTATATATGTGCATTAGGGTAATTTCATATTCAGAATTCTGTTTGTAAAATGAAGTGACAGTTCAGTGACAGTTGCTATAAAAATTTCCCTTCTGTATATTTAAAATCACTATTATTTTGTGGTATTAACATACTTTGGGAATTTTTATTTTCCCCGCTCCTTTTTCTTTTTTTTTTTTTTTTTGAGATAGAGCCTTGCTTTGTTACCCAGGCTGTAGTGCAGTGGTGCAATCTTGGCTCACTGCAAGCTCCACCTCCCAGGTTCAAGTGATTCTCCTGTCTCATCCTCCTGAGTAGGTAGGGTTACAGGCACGTGCCACCATTCCCAGCTAACTTTGTATTTTTGGTAGAGAAGGGATTTCACCATGTTGAACAGGATGGTCTCGAACTCCTGAACTCAAGTGATCTACCTGCCTTGGCCTCTCAAAGTGCTGGGATTACAGGCAATGAGCCACCACACCCAACCTCCCCACTCCTTTTTGTATAAGACCATGATTAACAGCACATTGAGATGAAAAACACTGACACATTCCTCTGGATGCTACACATAAAGATAACAAAAATTCCCTGAGTGTCTTTATTCTTAAGAATGTCATGAAAATAAACAGGGTTTCTTTCTATTTGCAAAGCTCCAAAACCAGAGCCCAAGGCTAACAAGCTCCCTGAACTGTGTCCACTGTGGGGGAGCCCACTGCACAATCCCAGTGCCCTCAGGATGCACCCAGGGGCTTCCACACATTTGAAGGGGCTTCTAGATGGAAGGGAGGCACACTGAATGGCACACTTTGTTTGTTTATTTATTTATTTTTTGAGACAGAGCCTCTCTCTGTCACCCAGGCTGGAGTGCAGTGGCGTGATTTCAGCCCGCTGCAAGTCCACCTCCTAGGTTCAAGCCATTCTCCTGCCTCGGCCTCCCAAGTAGCTGGGACTACAGGCATGCACCACCACATCTGGCTAATTTTTTTGTATTTTTAGTAGAGACAAGGTTTCCCCATATCGGTCAGTCTGGTCTCGAACTCCTGACCTTAAATGACCTATCTGCCTCAGCCTCCTAAAATGCTGGGGTTATAGGTGTGGGCTACTGTGCCTGGCCAAATGACACAGTTTTTTTTAACACAGAGATAATACTCCTCTAGGGGTCTTCTTAAGCGCACAGGAAACCTAAACTGAAATAACAGTAAGTAGTTAAGACCACTTTGTAATCCCAGCTACTCGGGAGGATGAGGCAGGAGAGTTGCTTGAGCCCAGAAGACAGAGGCTGCAGTGAGCTGAGATCACGCCACTGCACTCCAGCCTGGCCGACAGAGCAAGACTCCGTCTCAAAAAAAAAAACCAAATGGAGGACATTCATCAAAGCATTTTACAATAACAAAATTAAATGTCTATTAGTGGAAAACTGATTCAAAATTGGTGGAGGAGAGTCCATTCACACTATCACAGTGTTGTGTTTTTGTTTGGTTGATTGGGTTTTTTTTTCGAGACGGAGTTTTGCTCTTGTCACCCAGGCTGGTGTGCAATGGTGCAATCTCGGCTCACTGCAACCTCAACCTCCCAGGTTTAAGTGATTCTCCTGCCTCAGCCTCCCAAGTAACTAGAATTACAGGCATGTGCCACTACGCCTGACTAAATTTTGTATTTTTAGTAGAGATGGGGTTTCACCATGTTGGCCAGCCTGGTTTCGAACCCCTGACCTCAGGCGATTTGCCTGCCTCAGCCTCCCAAAGTGCTGGGATTACAGGCGCAAGCCACCACACCCGGCCTATCATAGAGTTTTGATCAGAAGAGAAGAGAAATCTGTTGTATTTCAGCAGAAAAATGCCAGAGTGAGTGGGTAAAAATGGAAGGTGAACAGTCAGAATTCAAGAGGCTACACCCAGGTCTCCGTAGACATCCTAGACGAGGCCAACAAGAGGAGGAGGAGACAGTGTACAACATTTGCATTCTTGCAACAGCGAGGGGCAGGACAGGCAAGACCGCAGGTGGTGTGAGGCCAGATGGAACAGGTGACATGGCTGCACAGCCCCACGCAGGCCCCTCTCAGCAGCCCAGGCAGAGACCTTGTCTTCAGGGTCATGGTCTCCCGCTGAGCAAAGCCACAGGCAACTGAAGCAAATGAAGAGAGGGAACTGGGGCTCTGGTTAGCTCCTCCTAAGGAAGCATGGGCTGGACGAGGAGTAGTTTGGGAAGGATTTGTGTACCAGATGAACGAGAAAGCCACAAAGGGGCTGGCACTGGGCTGCAAACAAGGACAGTCATGTGCCTGTGGGCCCATCTGTTAGCAGACAAACCACCCAGTTATATGGACACTGTGGCACAGCAGAAAGAGAATGCAAGCCACAAATGGAAATTTAAGTTTTCCAGTAGCCACATTAAACACAGAAAGGTAACACTGATTTTTTGTTTTGTTTTGTTTTGTTTTAATAAAGATGGGGTTTCACCATAATGGCCAGGCTGGTCTTGAACTCCTGACCTCAGGTGATCTACCCACCTCGGCCTCCCAAAGTGCTAGGATTACAGGTGTGAGCCACCACACCAGACCATACTGATTTTTAAAATATAGCACAGGAAGCCTAATGTGCCAAAAATACTATCATTTAAACATCTAACCAATAGTAAATAACCACTGAGATATTTTGTGTGCCGAGTCTTCCAGTCCTCACATTTATAGCACATCTGCATTCAGATCAGCCACATTTCCAGTGCTCACTGCCACGCGTGGCTCTGGCTACCAGAATGGATGAGGCGGGTCTAGAGGCAGTGTGAGTTGGTTATCACACCCAACAAAATCATTTCTCTGTATTGGGATAAGGCCACTAGACTAGCTAGATCAACTGCTCATGAACAGCATCCGCGTGCACTATCCACACGCATCCTTACATGATTCTCTGAAACAGCCAGGGCACCATACTCAATCATCTGTGGGTGAGCGTCTTTGTGGTAAACCCAACCATGTTCATTCCATGCACAATGATTCAACCGCAGTACTTTTCAAAGGATTTTGGAACATGACCCCAGGGAGACTTTATGTCAATCGCAAACACACAAGTGGGTAATAAACCTTGGTGGGGACTCTCTGCCCCTCAGAGCTCTCAGTCACCTGCTGTCTGTGAGGCTCTAGGTGCTTTCCCAATGGGCTTGAGGTCTACTGACCCCACACAGGATCCAGCAGGGGCCCCAGCCTCACTGTGAAAGCCGGGGTCATGCTTGGGTGTGTGGCGTGAGCTCCTTCCCTGAGGGACAGGCTCCCTCTCCCAGGATGACACAGGACAGGCGGGGACGGGGAGGGAGAACAGGTGGAGAGCTCCTCGAGATGGCGGGCGAGGTCCACCCACGGGGAAGGCCTCATGAGCTGCCGGCCACCACCGCCCTTCTGCGAACTCTCCTCCGCGCCTCCTTTCAGCCTCGGGCCTAAGAGAAACGTCCCGCGCCAAGAGGGTTCATCGCGCCTGCGGTCGGTTCCCGCGGAGTTCGACTCTCCGTGCAGGCGGGCAGAGCCAGGGTCGGGGCGCTCCGAAGGCCGGCCGGCCCCGGCCGCTCCCCGCTCAGAGACAGCAGGATCCCGCCAGGGCTCTGAGCAGCTCCAGCGTGTCCCCATCCGGCGGCGCCCGGAGCCTCCATCAGCTCCGCCTCCGCACGGGCGGCGGGCGGGCCCC
>NW_022437058.1:413455-420285 GCF_009761245.1 Sapajus apella | reverse complement strand
CCTGTCAGACTTTTCTCACTTCTGTGCTTGCTCAAATCATCCTCCCGAAAATATCTTAAGAGAAGAGCACATCTGCCAGCTCCCACTGCATTAAGCTTACAGTATCCTTCTATTAGAAATCCTTTGAAGTCTCCAGCCCCCAGATAAGAAGTGCTGCGAATGACTCCTGTTGCACACAGCCCACCTCCTTGCCTCGGTGACCTAATGGGGGTGGACCCCTCTTCTATACACAGCCCTCTACTACTGCACATGGCACGGCCCCCTACTGCGCACAGCCCACCCCTCTGCCCAGGTGACATAATGGGGTGGCCCCTCACTTGTGACTCACATGATTATGTATGTCCTATCACTGAGCCTATAGATGATGACCTCACTCACAACCCTGCCCCTTGCTTGTACCTAATAAATACAGATGCTTCTGGGCATTTGGGGCCCCTGCTGGTCTCTACTCAAAGGTTACGTGGCCCCTGAGTCCGGATGCTCTTCACCAGTTCTTCAGTGTCCTGTCTCTTTACTTCTCAGATCCTGCACCTCAGCACAGCATAAGGGACACCCCACGACCCTGTGGGGTCCAACAGCCCTACAGTCTCTGGCGGACACAACTGCACGGCATCACATAGCGGGAACACCTGACGAGAAGACCTCTCAGGGAAGTCTGTTGGTGACAGAATGAAGCAAAATGCCAGTGCATGTGCAGCATGCTGTGTGCATGTGCCTGTGTGTGACAGGGAGGAGAGGGTACAAGGACAGGAGCTCATACACATGACACACACACACACCACGCACCACTCTTGCCTCCAGCGCTGAGCAAGGCCAGGATCCCTGGGGGTGGCCCTGCCCTTCTCCTGGCCCCCCATCCCTCTAACCTAAGCAGCTGTGGCTGCCCAGCCAGGGACCTCTGCCCCTTCCCTAGCCCACCCCTCCCGTTCCCAGTGTCCTCTCCACAGGTAGATCTTTCTCCCCCGCCTCCATCAGGCTGGTTTAGCTTGAATAGCGCCTGGTACTGTTGGCACTCGGCATGTTCTGCACATGGAGCGAAGCAGCCAAATCTCTCTGTTACATGTGTTTGTCTAAGGGTTCCCATGTGTGCAGCATAATGAGGAGTGTGGCATTCATCTCCCCATGGCTCCGAGCATCACGAAGGGGCTGCTGGCTGTCCCTCGGTGCTGGCTGGGTGGCCTGCTGTAGAGCCTCTGGTGAAAGTGGAAAGGCCCCTCCCCTCCTGCTCTGCCTGAGGACACCCAGGTAAGACCAGCTGCAGAGCTGGAACGTTTGAAATGACAGCAGTGAGGACGGAGCAGCGCACTGTGGCCTGAGGGCGTGAGTCAGGGAGACGCGGAGACCCTCAGAGGTGAGAGCCTCAGACAGTGGCTTGCTGGACCCGACATTCGTGTCTCTCTCAACGATGCTGTTTCCGGGGAAACTGGCCTCGGCCCCTCTGCAGTCCAGTCCCGCTTCGGCCCCATCCACACAGGCCTGCTTTGCTTCCAGCCTGTCAACACACTGCTGCACTTAACTTCACCCCAGCTCCCTCCTCCCAATCCTAGAAGGGTCGTCTCTTCCTGTTTAGTTTAGTTTTTTTTTTTTTGAGACGGAGTTTTGCTCTTGTTACCCAGGCTGGAGTGCAATGGCTCGATCTCGGCTCACTGCAACCTCCGCCTCCCGGGTTCAGGCAATTCTCCTGCCCCAGCCTCCTGAGTCACTGGGATTACAGGCACGTGCCACCATGCCCAGCTAATTTTTTGTATTTTCAGTAGAGACGGGGTTTCACCATTTTTTTCCAGGATGGTCTCGATCTCTTGACCTCGTGATCCACCCGCCTCGGCCTCCCAAAGTGCTGGGATTACAGGCTTGAGCCACCGCGCCCGGCCCTCTTCCTGTTTTCTAAAGATGCCAGAGGTTCTGTTAGTGAGTGGTCTCGCTCAGTCTCACTGTCATGGGTCAATAAATCGGAGGACAACCTTGTCGCAGAGCA
Source organism: Sapajus apella (assembly GCF_009761245.1). Classification (NCBI taxonomy): domain Eukaryota; kingdom Metazoa; phylum Chordata; class Mammalia; order Primates; family Cebidae; genus Sapajus; species Sapajus apella. The sequence goes on along the minus strand of NW_022437058.1, from coordinate 418,310 downwards.
AGTCTCAAGGGCTCCCAGTAAGAGTCTCAGCTCAGATGTCTCCTCCCCAGGAAGCTTGAGAATGCACACCCCCAGAGTACCACGCCCACCGCAGCCCGCTGCCCTTCTGTCCCTCTTGCTGTGTCCTCACCATACCATGAGCCTCAAGGGAGGGGCCCACATCCCACTCGCCATGCACCCAGCACTAGAGCAGAGCCCAGCACATCGGAAGGCCCCAGTCAACCCGGAGCTCTGGGTGGGCACATGTGAGTAAAATGGAGCAGTGAAGTGAGGAACAAGGGGAGGAGGCGAGGGCTGGGGGACACGAGGAGTACGGCAGCCTCCTGTATGCGGACTCAGCTGTCCAGGCCACAGCGGGCATCTGTTCAGGTCCCCAGGACACAGGTAGCACCAGGTCAGGAGGCCAGAATGACAAAGGGGCTGCAGCCTTTGTCCTCCAGGCTAGACCATGTAGAACTTAAAAACTGAGAGACAATTCACACCCTGTAAAACTCCCCCGTTGAGAGCATCATCCACGGAGTTTTAGTAGATTCACAGTCATACTGCCATCACCACCAACTATCTCCAGAACGTTTTCATAGTTCCCAAGAGAAACCCCAAGCACATTGGACAGTCTCTCCCTTCCCATCTGCCCCTCCCAGGCCCCGGAAACCACTGATCTACTTTCCACCTCCATAGATTTGACAGTTCTGGACATTTAATATCGGTGGAGTCATATAAAATGTGGCCTTTTGTGACTTCTTTTACTTGGTACTTTTTTTTTTTTTTTTTTTTGAGACAAGGCCTTGCTCTGTTGCCCAGGCTGGAGTGTAGTGGCATGATCTCGGTTCACTGCAAACTCCGCCTCCCTGGTTCCAGAGATTCTCCGCCTCAGCTTCCTGAGTAGCAGAATTACAGGCGCACACCACCATGCCTGGCTAATTTTTATAGTTTTGGTAGGGACAAGGTTTTGCCATGTTGGGCAGGCTAGTCTCGAACTCTTGTCCTCAGGTGGCACTTGGCATGTTCTGCACCTGGGCTTCTCAAAGTGCTGGGATTACAGGCATGAGCCACCATGCTCGGCCACACTTAGTACATTTTTAAGGTTCATCTACCTTGTAGGATGTATCAGAATGTCGTTCCTTGTTATGGCCCAAATAATATTCCGTGGTACAGATAAACCACTTACCCATTCATCAGCCAATGGACGTTCAGCTTGTTTTCGCTTTTTGGCTATTGCAGATAATGCTGCTGTGAACATTTGTGTGACATGTTTTCATTTCCACCTGGGAATAGAACTGCTGGGTCACATGGTAATCCTGTGCTTAACGTTTTGAGGAACCTCTTATTTTCCACAGCGACCACACCACTTTATTTTTATTTTTAAAATTTTTATTTATTTATTTATTTTGAGACAGAGTCTCGCTCTGTCACCCAGGCTGGAGTGCAGTAGCACAGTCATGGCTCACTTGCAGCCTCGACCTCCCAGACTCAAATGATCCTCCCACCTCCGCCTCCCTGGGACTATAGGCACATGCCACCACACCTAGCTAGGTTTTTTTCTGTTTTTGACATGGAGTCTGGCTCTATGGCCCAGGCTGGAGTACTGTTGGCACGATCTTAGCTCACTGCGACCTCTGCCTCCTAGGTTCAAGGGACTCTCCTGCCTTAGCCTCCCAAGTAGCTGGGACTATAGGCGTGCCACCAGCATGCCTGGCTAATTTTTTTTATATTTTTAGTAGAGACGGGGTTTCACCGTGTTAGCCAGGACTGTCTTGATCTCCTGATCTTGTGATCCACCTGCCTTGGCCTCCCAAAGTGCTGAGATTACAGGCGTGAGCCACCACACCCAGCCCACACCTAGCTAATTTTTGTATTTTTGGAGAGATAAGGTTTCACCACGTGGCTTACAGTGGTTTCCAATTCCTGGGCTCAAGTCATCCACCCCCCAAATTACGGGGATCACAGGCATGAGCCACTGCGCCCAGCACAGCTGTGCCACTTTGCATTGGTTCCCACCAGCAGGGTAGAAGGGTGCCGATTTATCTACCTCCTCGCCAACACCTGTTACTGTCTTTTTTACTAGAGTCATTCTAGAGGATGTGAATTGAGTATGGATACATATCTTCTGAGAGCAAATCTATCTCTTCTATCATCCCAAAATTTTAAAGTCCCTTCAGCGACCCGTAATAAGAAACAGACCCCACAAGTGCTGTGTTTCAAGAGGTGTGGACACAAGGGTGAGTGAGGCAGATCAGTCCTTCCTACTAGTATGACACCCCTCTGCCTCAACTGCCACATCTATAAAAAGAAGACAGTAATACCTGTTAAATCAGGACTTAGTGAGATGACATACGTAAAGCATCCTGCAAAGTGCCTGCAAACAGTAAACTGTTGTTTCTTATTATTACTTTGATATAAGCTCCTATTAGCAACAGAGACTTTTTTTTTTTTGAGAAAGAGTCTCGCTCTATCACCCACACTGCATTCAGTGGTGCAGTCACGGCTCACTGCAGCCTCGACCTCCTAGGCTCAAGTGATCCTCCCACTTCAGCCTCCTAAGTAGCTGGGATGACAGGCATGCACCGTCATGCCCAGCTAATTTTGTTCTGTTTGTAGAGATAGAGTCTTGCTGTGTTGTCCAGGCTGGTCTTGAACTCCTAGCCTCAAGTGATCCTCCCGCCTCAGCCTCCCGAGTAGCTGGGATTACCGACGTGAGTCACTGTACCCGGCAGAGTGACTTCATTTGTTGCAGCAAATTAGAAACACCACAGCAATCCACTGGCTGTCATGTGATCTAATCAAGTGATAAATAAACCGAGTGACAATCTCAAAGACAGTTGGCTGGGGTGCAGGGCCCCAGTTAGAGACCCTCTTATATACGTGACTGACGTCAAATCACGGCATTGCTGACCAGAGGAGCAAAATAGCCTGGACTGATCTGAACAGATGCCGCCAGAAAAGTCATCCTCAGCGACTAATGGGAGAGCCTGGAGGAGGCCACCACAACATTTCCAACTGTGGGATCTACCATACATACTAACGAGCATCAACACTTAGGTGCCTAGCTAAAGGGCAGCAATAAACGGACGACCCCCATGTTAAGATGCAGAATACTGCTGGCACCTCGCCTCCACTGTCTGACACAAGAGCTACTGGCCATACATGGCTATTTAAATTAAGTGAAATAAATCTTAAAATTCAGTTCCGCCGTCTCATGAGCCACATTTCCAGCTTTCTGGTGTGGGTCATGGCTACCATCCTGGGTGGTGCAGAGAGAACACTTCCTCCGCTGCAGGAAGCTCTATGGACAGCCCCGCCTTAGATCCTCAGACCACAGGCTAAGCTCCTCCCAAGACACTCAGCCTGCCCCTTCTGTAAAACGGGAGCAGTCACAATGCCTGTCAGGGTAAGGTGACTGTGAAGAATTTTATACTCTATAGAAAACATACACATGGATCGAAGCCCCTGTGTGTGCCTGTGTTTCGTGGTTCATTAAGTTTGAGCTCTTACTACAAAGAGAAGGGCATGATTTGGGCTCCTGCCCAGTGCCCTCAGGCAGGCACAGTTCTCTTTGAGTCCTTACTTTGTTGGGTGTTAGTAAGATGTGCTAAGCTGAAGGGCTGAGGTGGTCTTTGACTCCCAAGTGTTTGGAACGTTCCTGGCCTACACAGAATTTCTCTCCGTCTTGGCTTCTGCCAAGAAGTGCTTCTAAAATCCAAAGCTGAGGCAGCTTTCTCCTGGGGAGGCCCCGCCGGCTTGGTACTCACGTGGAGAGTGTGAGCAGCACTGTCTTGACAGTAGCTATCCACAGACAACACGAGGGAGGAAGTTGTAACCGAGGTTCAGCTCCTCTCCCCGGACACTCCATGTCAAGACATTTCTGCACCCATCTCCCTGTGTTAGACCCTCTGAAGTTCTTTCTAGGTCCCCACACCCCCAAATCCAAACCATGCTTTATTCTTAAGAGACGGTCATTCAAAGATGCCCTGATAGATTCCACTTCTTAGCAACTATCAAGAAGTAATCACAATTAGAAGAACTTTTTTGGATCCGTTGTCAAATGCAGATTTAAAAGGGCAATCTCAAACTTATCATAAAGTTGCTGGGGGCAGGGGTGCACTTTTGGAGGCAGCCTCTCACTCCGGCATGGATGTTATGTATCCATTAACTATTATTCCTTACTGCTATAACCACAGCTTCTCCAAAACAGAGAGTAAAGCCCACTGCCTGGGCCAGACACTTGGCTTTATTCTTCAGCATGTAATTTAGAAAAGAATATGACTGATCCGCAGTGGGGCTAGCACACACATGCAGACATATAATCAACCAAAGCAGGTCTAGAATGGCTGCTGCCTGAGTCTCCTGTGACATGGGGTATAAAGTCCAGGTTAAGTTTTCCTCTGTCAGAGGTGGAGTGGCATCATTCTAATTGCCTTTTCCCTTGGCCTCAAGCCCATCTCATAGTTCTTCTGCTGTACAAAGACAGTAACCAGTTCCCAAGCACGGACACTGCACCTTCACTGTAGTACAAGCATTCTTCTTAAGGCTTGAATTTGCACATGACACTACAGATTTTCAAATATATACAGAGCATTCGGGGGAAAGCAAAGCTCTCACGACAGAATGAGTGTGGTAGGCATGACCTTGAGCTGCTCTCCCGGAAAACTGAGAAAAAGCAAATACGGACACATAAGAATGGAGAGTGAGGCCCACTGGAGCCCCAAAGGCACATCTTCCCTTTAAATCTGGACCCCGCTATCATCACGGCTGGATCCTGGAGAAAGATGCATGTCCCAAGCCTGAGAGGAGACAGGGAACTGGTTACCTTCTTTTTTTTTTTTTTTTTTTTTGAGACGGAGTTTCGCTCTTGTTA
>NW_022437058.1:395639-413355 GCF_009761245.1 Sapajus apella | reverse complement strand
TCAGGCAATTCTCCTGCCTCAGCCTCCTGAGTAGCTGGGATTACAGGTACGCGCCACCATGCCCAGCTGATTTTTTGTATTTTTAGTAGAGACGGGGTTTCACCATGTTGACCAGGATGGTCTCGATCTCTTGACCTCGTGATCCACCCGCCTCAGCCTCCCAAAGTGCTGGGATTACAGGCTTGAGCCACCGCGCCCGGCTTGGTTACCTTCTTTTTACCCCGTCTCACAGAAGTCTGGAGGCGAGATGTAATGGAGGCTGTTGGGGTAACAATTTGTATGGCTTTCAAGAGTCTCTTCTGCTAGAATCCCTCACTGGAGGGACACCTTATTTTGGCTCTTTTTGTTCTAATACCTTCCATGTGTGTTTTTGGTGACAAGGTTCATGCCAGGTTCCACTGCAGTCATTCAAGGGATAGTCTCGCTCCACTGTTGTGACTAGGGCCCCCTCTGTATTTCCCTTGGGAGGTTTTGGTGTCCTTTGCAAGCTGCCCTAGGCCCACCCACTGTCTCCATGGATTGCATATTCTTTGGGTGAACTAGCGATCGTCCAGTGCCAGCTCTGGCCTTGACCCCACGGGCATTTTCCATTACATCTAGCCTCCAGACTGTCCCACTAGCGTCCGCTCCAGGATGGCACGGTTTCTCAAATGACTTTCCCCTTCCCCGCCCCAAAGGCCTCCATCATGTTTGATCTGTTTCTCCCTCAAAGTCCAGGGACATTGGCAAGAAAGGATTAAACATTTCTTTTGCTCCCTTCTCTCATCCATGTCCATTTCGGACAGTGCAAGGGAATGTGAAGAGCCAGGCCTGACTCTCGCGTGAGCCCCGTGCACGGGCTAGTGTCAGCAGAGGTGCTACGGAGTGCACCTGGCCCCGTGCAGGACTTTGATGGGACATTTTCCCATGTGAACTAACCGTGGTGCTGGGCTGACTTGTAAGATTGCCTCCATAGCTAATTTTTCTCAAAAATTTTCAAAAAACTCCACAGACACCATCTGATGTCAGATGACCACCACTGTTTCTGTCCCTTCACACTGTCATCTGTGTATTCTGACATTTGTGCCAGCCAGCACACTTCAAATCCATACAACATGGTGGGGGCAGATATGTACAGAGCATGCACATATCTGTGGAAGGTTCTTCAGCAGAGCCCGTTCCTCACAGCAGTAGCCTGATTTTTTTTTTCTTTTTTGAGACAAAGTTTTGCTCTGTCAACGAGGCTGGAGTGCAATGGAATGATCTCAGTTAACTGCAGCCTCCACCTTCTGGGTTCAAGTGATTCTCCTGCCTCAGCCTCACGAGTGGCTGAGATTACAGGCACCCACCACCACGCTCACCATTTTTTTTTTTTTTTTTGAGAGTTTCACTCTGGTTGCCCAGACTGGCGTGCAATGGCATGATCTAGCTCACTGCAACCTCTGCCTCACAGGTTCAAGCAATTCTCCCAGCCTCCCAAGTAACTGGGATTATAGGCATGCACCACCACACCTGGCTAATTTTGTATTTTTTAGTAGAGACAGGGTTTCTCCATGTTGGTCAGGCTGGTCTTGAACTCATTACCTCAAGTGATCCAACTGCCTTGGCCTCCCAAAGTGCTGGGATTACAGGCATGAGCCATGGTGTCCAGCTTGAATTTTGATGGAGGGAAATCCTGATGAGACCTGTCAATGGTAATAAAAAGGGGGCTCTTGGCCATAGCCTGATGACCCAAGTCCATCTCCTCCCATGTTCCCACCCCGAGGGCGGTGTCCTCCCTGTCACAGCCAACTTAATTCCCGGTTAAACTCACCTAAAGCAGATTTCAGATAAAGGACTACAGGAAGTGAAAATAAACCGCGCAAGGGTCTCATACGCGGTCAGCTTAGCTGTTTTGCTGGATTCTGGGTTTTGGTTTCGGCCTTTCGCACTCTCTGGTCCGTGGGCCGCCTCTTTGGGCTCTGGCTTTCTCACTGGCAAACCTTCCTCGAGACTGAGCCCTTCCGTCTCTGGGCAGGATCGGACTTCCAGCATCAGGAGGGGCTGCCCGGGGCCGAGGTACTTCCATTGTTTGGTCACTTGTGGGCCTTGCAGCACAGTCTCGCTCACTGAGCCCTGTCCCCTGCAGTGCCCACAGGCCAAGTGACAAGCTGCCTCCTGGGGCACATCCCCATGGCTGTGCCCGGATGCCCAGCTCAGCCAGCACATGTAGCTTCTTTACTCGTGTTCCTGCCCTTGCTCTCAGCTACTCCTCCTGTGCTTTTCAACAAGAACTTTGCAGCTCATGACAGCCTCGTTCTCAGGATTCTTTGGTTCTCACCATTTTTTTTCCCGTAAAAGGGAAACCTCAAGCTTCTCAGGACTTCAGCCATGTCACTGATCACCAGCTTTTACCCAGAGCACCATGGAAATCAGGGACCCCCTCAGGCATCCACCTCATTCAGACACACGTGGGTGTCCTACCACATGAGGCTCTGGGTTTAGCCTTAGAGCTTTGACTGGAAGCAACAGGCCATTTGGGAGCTTGTTAGAAATACAAGTGCTAAGGCCGGGCGCGGGCGCGGTGGCTCACACCTGTAATCCCAGCACTTTGGGAGGCTGAGGCAGCCTCTGAGGTTGAGAGTTTGAGACCAGCCTGGCCAATATGGTGAAAAGCTGTCTCTACTAAAAATACAAAAATTAGGCAGGCATGATGGCGTGCCTGTAACTGCAGCTACTTAGGAGGCTGAGGAGGGAGAATCGCTTTAACCCAGGAGGTGGAGGCTGCAGTGAGCTGAGACTGCACCTCTGCACTCCAGGCCGGGCGACAGAGCAAAACCCTGTCTCAAACAAACAAAAAACAAATTCTAAGGCACCAGCCCACAGCCACAATCATAAACTTCTCCCCACGCTTTCTTTTTAGAATTCATGTCTCATCTCAGGAGCCTTGAACAACTTTATTGTTGTTGGAATTGAGGTGGAATTTACATGCATGCCATAAAATCACCTATTTACTTATTTTAGTAAATTTTAACCAATCTTAAACATACCCCTCATCCCAAAGGGTTCCTTGTGCCCATTCGCAGCTACTGTCCACCCCCAGCCCAAGTCCGCCCCCTGCTCACCCATTTCCTGCCTCTAGTTTTCCCTCTTCAGGACATTGCATATCAATGGAACCATACAATACATGGTATTTCCTCCTTGGCTTCTTTCATTTGATCGCTTTTGAGGCTCATCCACGTTGTAGCATGTAGTTTGTCCCTTTTCATATCTGAGCAATATTCCATTGTGTGGATGTAACATACTGTGTTTAGCAATTCACCAGATATGGAAAGTTGGGTTATTCCCAGTTTTGCACCAAGAATAGAGATACAAAGATCTACATGAGCTACATGATACAGCTACAAGTATTAGTTCACAAGTCTCCTATAGACATAGTTTTTAAAAATTCACATGGGTCTGTTCCTAGGAAACTATGGTTATACATTAAATTTGGGTTTACCATAGGAAACTGCCAAAGTGCTATCCAAAGGGGCTGCAACCAGCTTCTCCACTTCTTACTGCCTGGCTTTTTTATTACAGCCACCCTAGTGTGAGAGACGTGGTATTTCATAGCTTTAATTAGTATTTCTCTAATGGCCAAAGATGTTGAGTATCTTTTCAATGTGTATTGGCCATTTTATATCTTCTTTTAGAGAAATGTCTATTCAAATCCTTTCCCCATTTTTTACTTGGGTTTTTTGTTTTGTTTTGTTTTTCTCCTTGAACACATTTAATAGCTGCTGTTTACATGGGTTCTTATTGAAGATTTCTTTTTATATACAAATCTTTTATCAGTATGATTTGCAAACATTTTCTCCCATCTGTGACTTTTTTCATTTCTTTAATGTTGGCTTATGATACACAAGTTGTTAACTTGGATGAAGTACAATTCATCAATTATTATTATTATTTTTGTTTTTTTGAGATGAAGTCTTGCTCTGTAGACCAGGCTGGAGTGCAGTGGCGCCATCCTGGCTCACTGCAACCTCTACCCCCCAGGTTCAAGTGATTCTTCTGCCTCAGCCTCCTGAGTAACTGGGATTACAGGTGCCAACCACCATGCCTGGCTAATTTTTTTTTTTTTTTTGAGACAGAGTTTCACTCTTGTTACCCAGGCTGGAGTGCAATGGCGCGATCTCGGCTCACTGCAACCTCCGCCTCCTGGGTTCAGGCAATTCTCCTGCCTCAGCCTCCTGAGTAGCTGGGACTACAGACACGCGCCACCATGCCCAGCTAATTTTTTGTATTTTTAGTAGAGACGGGGTTTCACCATGTTGACCAGGATGGTCTCGATCTCTTGACCTTGTGATCCACCCGCCTCAGCCTCCCAAAGTGCTGGGATTACAGGCGTGAGCCACCGCGCCCGGCCCAGATTTTTAGTAGAGATGGGGGTTTTGCCATTTTGGCCAGGCTGGTCTCGAACTCCTGACTTCAGGTGATCTGCCCATCTCGGCCTCTCAAAGTGTTGAGATTACAGGTGTGAGCTACCACGCTGGCCCAATTCATCAATTTTACCTTTGAGAGATTGTGCTTTTGGTATCACACAAGAAATCTTTGCCCAACCCAGAGTCATGGATTCTTGCCTGTGTTTTCTTCTAAGTTTTAGAGTTTTAGGTCTTACATTTGGGTGTATGGTCCATTTCAAGTTAATGTTTGTGGAAAATATAAGGATCTAAATCCATCATTTTGCATGTGGATCTCAAGCCTCATTTGTCAAAAGGGCAAATCTTCTCAACATTGAAATGCCTTGGCACCTGTAAGCAAAACTGATTAAGAATGAATCTAAGGGTAATTTCAGGAGCCTCAAATCTTTGATACATATATATGCCTATCCTTAATCCACACTGTCTTGATTTATAGTAAGCTTTATCATTTGGAAATGCTCCAAATTTGTTCTTAATTTTACAAGATTTTTTTTTACTATTCTGAGTCCTCTGCATTACCATAAAAATTTTAGGATCAGTTTGTTAATTACAGAAAAAAAGCTTGCTGGGATTTTGATAGGACTGCCATCTTAACAATGAGTCTTCCAACCTATGAACATGGAATATCTCTCCATTTATTTAGCTAATTCCTTTCAGCAATATTTTGCAATTTTCAGTGTACAAATGTTGCACTTTTGTCAAATTTGTTATGAAGTTCTTTGACTTTTTTTTTTTTTTTTGAGACGGAGTCTTGCTCTGTTCCCCAGGCTGGAGTGCAGTAGCAATGATCTCTGCTGACTGCAACCTCCACCTCCCAGGTTCAAGTGATTCTCTTGACTCAGCTTCCCAAGTAGCTGAGACTACAGGCATGCACCACCACGCCCAGCTCCTTTTTGTATTTTCAGTAGAGATGGGTTTCACCATGTTGGCCAGGCTGGTCTTGAACGCCTGACCTCAGGTGATCTGCCTGCATTGGCCTCTCAAAGTGCTGGGATCACAGGCTTGAGCCATCTTGCCCAGCCCTATTTTGACCTTTTTGATGCTACTATGGATGATATTGTTTACTTTTCACAATTTATTGCTATGTTACATATAGCCATATACAACTGATTTTTGTATATACATTTTATATCTTGCAACCTTGCTGAACTCATTAGCTCCACTGTGTGCATACGAGAGTGGGTATATGTACCCTTTAGGATTTTCTACATAATATAATTATGTCATCTGCAAACAAAGACAATTTTATTTCTCCCTTTCCAATCTGGATGCTTTTCCTTGCTTTATTGCACTGGTTAGAAACTGCGGCACAGTGTCAATAATAGGTGGTATGTATAGACACCTTTGACTTGCCACTGATCTTATGGGTACACTCTGTCATCGTAAGTATGCTGTCTGGCTCCATCACCCAGGCTGGAGTGCAGTGGTGCCATCTCGGCTTGCTGCAACCTCCTCCTCCTGGGTTCAAGCGATTCTCCTGCCTCAGCCTCCTGAGTAGCTGGGACTACAGGCGCCAGCCACCATGCGCAGCTAATTTTTGTTTAGAGTAGAGTCAAGGTTTCACCATATTGGCCAGGATGGTCTCGAACTCCTGATCTCAAGTGATCGGCCCACCTCAGCCTTCCAAAGTGCATGAGCCACCACACCTGACCTGTGGATGTCTTTCATCAAACTGAAAAAACTCTCTTCTATTCCAATTTTTTTCCATTTTTATCATATGTATTAGACTTTGTCAAATGCTGTTTCCCCATCATTTGAGATGACTCAAATACATTAATTGCTTTTCTGATATTAAACATGTCTCACTTGGTCAGGTGTCTAAATCTATGTTATTTGATTTGTTCATGGTTTTTTGTAACTATTTTTTTTTTTTTTTTTTTTGAGACGGAGTTTCGCTCTTGTTACTCAGGCTGGAGTGCAATGGTGCGATCTCGGCTCACCGCAACCTCCGCCTCCTGGGTTCAGGCAATTCTCCTGCCTCAGCCTCCTGGGTAGCTGGGATTACAGGCACGCGCCACCATGCCCAGCTAACTTTTTGCATTTTTAGTAGAGACGGGGTTTCACCATGTTGACCAGGATGGTCTCGATCTCCTGACCCTGTGATCCACCCGCCTCGGCCTCCCAAAGTGCTGGGATTACAGGCTTGAGCCACCACGCCCGGCTTTTGTAACTATTAATATATTTGTGAGAGATTTTCTATCAGGGTAATACTGGTTTCACAGAGTGAGTTGGTAAGTATTCCTTACTCTTCTACTTCCTGAGTCTGCGAAAATGGTATGATTGGCTCTTTAAATGTTTGGCAGCATTCTTCTTGTATTGTTTCAGGAATAAACCGGAAGTCATCTAAAAGTGACTAAGCTTCATTTCTGATGAAACTACCAACATCATTTGTACTGAATGAAGCCTGAAGGCTTTTCCCCATCAGGAATCCCCATCCTCTTCTTAATGGCCAAAGGCAGGTAAGAGTCACCTGGCTGGGGCCATAGGTAAAACTAAGCCTGGCTCATGAATGGGCAAATCGTAGTACAGCTGGTCTTCCACATCTGTGGATTCAACCAATCATGGATCAGAAATATTTGGGAAAAAATTACAACAGAAATAGTATTCATTAAAAAGTACAGAACAGCTATTTATATAGCATTTATGTTGTATTAGGCATTATAAGTAATCTAGAGATGATTTAAAGTACATGGGAAGATGTGTGCAGGTTATATGCAAATACTACACCATGTATATAAGGGACTTAAGTCTATGTGGTTTTTGGCATCTCTGGAGGTCCTGGAAACTGAGAGACAAATGTAACACTATGTGCTGATAATCTCAGTAATCTGGAAGACACATTCACAGAACTCCAAACTCAACGACTTTAATACTTCCCACAGTTCCAAAGTCTTTTAAGAATAAGATTCATATATTGATATAAAACTTAACCTGCATGTTTATAACAGGAAGATTCGGGTCATTAGGAACATAAAAGCATCTTCTCCTCATCCCTGAGATACAACCTTGCAAATATTAGGGAATAAAAAACTCCACGACTTTGAACTGCCTCTAAAATCTAAGATGATAATTCTCAGACCTGAGTGACTGTAGGTTTGTGCCTCGAACATTACTCACGAGTGTGGGGATGTGCTTCTTAAACTGCAGTTTCCTGGGCTCTAATTTCAGTCTGGGTGAAGCCCAGAAATTAGCTGCTGTAGCTGGCACTCAGGCTGCACTCAGCACTCACCAGAGGTGGATTAAGAGTATTTGGCCTGAGGACATCTCAGTACATGTCTTTAGGGTAATGAACTGCAACCTAACTTAGTATGTAACTAACTGAAAGCTCAATTAGGAGTACAGTCATGCATAGCATCATGACATTTTAATCAATGGAAGACAGTACATACGATAGTTGTACCATAAGATTAATACTAGGTCCGGGTGTGGTGGCTCACACCTGTAATCCCAGCACTTTGGGAGGCCGAGGCAGGAGGAACACGGTCAGGAGTTCGAGACCAGCCTGACCAACATGGCAAAACCCCGTCTCTACTAAAAATACAAAAATTAGCTGGGCATGGTGGTGTGCGCCTGTAATTCCAGCTACTCAGGAGGCAGGAGAATCACTTGAACCCAGGAGGTGGAGGTTGCAATGAGCTGAGATCATGCCATTGCACTCCAGCCTAGGTGACAAAGGGAGACTCCATCTCAAAAAAGATGCAGAAAAAAAAAATAGAAATTCTAATACTGTATTTTTACTGCACCTTTTGTTTAGTATGTTTAGGCATACAAATATTGTTTTCCAACTGCTTACAATATTCAGTACAGTGACACGATGTACAAGTTTGTAGACTTAGAACAACAGGCTATTCTAGACAGCCTAGGTGTGTAGTAGGCTACAGCTTACACGATTGTGTAAGAATACTCTAAGATGGGCCGGACGCGGTGGCTCACGCCTATAATCCCAGCACTTTGGGAGGCCGAGGCGGGTGGATCACGAGGTCAAGAGATCGAGACCATCCTGGTCAACATGGTGAAACCCCGTCTCTACTAAAAATACAAAAAATTAGCTGGGCATGGTGGCGCGTGCCTGTAATCACAGCTACTCAGGAGGCTGAGGCAGGAGAACTGCCTGAACCTAGGAGGCGGAGGTTGCGGTGAGCCGAGATCGCGCCATTGCACTCCAGCCTGGGTAACAAGAGTGAAACTCTGTCTAAAAAAAAAGAATACTCTAAGATGTTCCCACAACAATGAAATATAAAATTTTGGGCAGGGTGCAGTGGCTCACACCCATAATCCCAGCACTTTGGGAGTCTGAGAGTTCGGCCATGAACTCATGAGGTCAGGAGTTCGAGACCAGCCTGGCCAACCTGGTGAAACCCTGTCTCTACTAAACATACAAAAATTAGCAGGGTGTGGTGGTTCGCACCTGTAGTCCCAGCTACTTGGGAGGCTGCAGCAGAAGTAATCCTGTAATCCCAGCTATTCAGGAGGATCACCCGAACCCAGGAGGTGGAGGTTGCAGTGAGCCAAGACCGTGCCATTGCACTCCAGCCTGGGTGACAGAGTGAGACTTTGTCTAAAAAAAAAAAAAAAAAAAAAAAAATTTTTTTTTTTTTTTGCAAAACGTATCCCCATCAAGAGAGATGCATAACAGTACAATGCATAACAGTATACTTTTGTATACTTTTATATCAAACAGTCTCAGACAATCACAGCAGCCAAGCTTCAGTCAACAAAGGAACCAACTTTAAACTGTATAAAAAGCCAAACATCGAGCTGTAATCAATGAAGCTGTCTCTGTATATCAGCTGTTTTTCTCCACCTCATTTCTGTTTTCTGTTCATAAATGCTGCCTGGCCACATGACAGACAGGAGTGCTTTGAACCTATCCTCGTTCGGAGGACTATCCAATTCTAGAATCATGAATAAATGCCAGTTAAGAACTAAGCTGAATTTTTAATTTTCTTTTTGATGGCAATAACAATCTCACATTCTTATTGATCACTCTTAAAGACCATCACTCTGATGAGCAGCAAACTTAATGTGCAATAAATTCCTGTCTCTTGGATCTTTCATTTCTTTCTGCCCCAGAGGAGTAACTTAATGGTGAGTTAGAAGCACAATGGCAGTTACTGGTGAACAAAAAGCATACAAAGCACCACTTTTTAAGGATCTAAGGTAGCAACTGAATTTCCTGGAAGGGCTTATTTGGTTCATGACCTTTTAGAAAGTGTTAACTGTTGATAAGGAAGGGGAATAAAGGTATGAAAACACTGGGGAATAACTTGTATAAGAGAAAATGGCCATAATTAAGTTAGATGATACCTAGCTAGTTGCTGACTCCAACAAGCCACCTGAGGCTGGCCGATAGCTCTTCGCCCTGCAATCCTGTCTCCAAGAGGTGGTTAAACTAGAAGCAGGCAACTGGTCCTTTAGGATTCAGATTTGGCTCTTCTCTCTGTAAACCTGTGAGGCCCTTTACCACAGTTCTTCTGACTATCCACAACAGAAGCATAACCATGGAAAGGTCCGGCCTTCCATTTATGACTCAATAAGCACCATTTCTCCCACTAGAAAGTAGCCTAGCGAGGCGCAGTGGCTTACGCCTGTTATCCCAGCACTCTGAGAGGTGGAGGCGGGAAGATCACCTAAGGTCGGGAGTTCGAGACCAGCCTTGTCAACATGGTGAAACCCTGCCTCTACAAAAATACAAAAAATATTAGCAGGGCATGGTGGCACATGCCTATAATCCCAGCTAACTCAGGAGGTTGAGGCAGGAGAGTTGCTTGAACCCGGGAGGCGGAGGATGCAGTGAGCCGAGATTGCGCCATTGCACTCCAGCCTCGGCAACGAGAGAGAAACTCCATCTCAAAAAAAAAAAAAGAAAAGAAAAGAAAAAAGTAGCCTGAGGGGCAGCCAGCTATCTTGTCTTTCTGAGGTGTAAGAGTCATCCCTGCATCCAGCTGACAGGACATTATCAGCTAAGAGCTGCATTTCTTTACCAGGGACTATGATCCCCATCAGCTACCAGGCCTGGATGACTTCTTAGATCTTAGAGGCCTCTGGAGGTGACACTCACAACATTCAGGTGGCCTGTAACACCAATCATCACATCACAGGAAATGCTATGCTTCACCACTCCACAGTTGGCCAGAGAACCACGATGGAAGGGACCTGGGGTGCCTTGACCAGCACAGCTGGAGGTGCCCCTTAACCCAACCTGGGTCTCAGTGCCTGAAAGCCTAACATGCAGACTGATTTAAAGACGGACTTTGCTGAACTTGAGATGAACTTGTTCAGAGCACTTCTTCTAATGCTTAAAGGTACCTTAGGCACTGTATGAATTAACTTATTCCTTTTTTCAACTATGTACTCTCATACATTTCTTTTTGGGAGATTTGCTTCTCAAACTCATTCAAACCCAGAACGTTTTTAAAACACTGGATGGTACTTTCCAAATACTGAACTAAGATTTAATCTGAAACAAATTTGTGAGATTCTTAAAACTGTTCCTTTAAAGATCATTTTTAAAAAAAATACAGCATAAAATTATACTATCACAAGAATCCTCAATGAAAGTACGACAATTTTACTTTAAGACATTATGGTTTTTACAATGTGCAAAGGCAGCTGACATTATGGTTAGTTATAAAAGAAACTTTAAAGTCTCATTTTAATAGTTTCCTTAGGAAAATTCTGTGAATGTTTTTGAAATCCATTAAATCCCCACAATATGCCCATTAAGAAGATAAAGCTGGTATTTTCTCAAAGGAAGAAGAACTCAGAACACAAGACTTTCAGTTGGCGATTCATCCAGTTCCCTTCAAGACGGTGTGCAGCCAGGATAACACCAGCATCTCATTGCCCTTTTCTAAGTTGACACTGTAACTACAGCTATTGCTAAAGGGGGGGAAAAACACAGAAAAATGATTTTAGGATATTTTATATTATTAAGACATAGAAACTAGGAAAGCTTTTGGATATTGTTCTGTGGTAATGGAAAGGAATCTGAAATGTCACCTTTCAATTCATGATAAAAGTACAGGATAGCGTGTGCATAAAACATAACAAGTAGTAGATAGGGTGCCTGACCAGCCACAGTCTTGACTGCAGCTAAATCAATCCTGTGCATCTGTGTTGTTCTGGGGCAGGTGCAGAAACAGCCTTGGTGGACTCCAAAGTATTAACGTTCTGTCCAGTAATGCTCAGCTAGGAGAATTATGACTGTAAACTGAGAGTATGCTTCAATTTGTATTTTACTTTTCATTTTCTCTTCCTGAAAGCTACACCAGAATGGCAATCTTTAGGCCCAAGCTCCTCAATGGATCATCACAGAACACAGGAACAAATGCCTTATCAATTTGACATTTCTAGTCCAAAGCCCAAATGTCACTGTTAGTTTTAAGACACCAACAGTAGAAAGTATCTAGCTAAACTAAGTGAGCAGCCAAGGGCAGTGGTTCACGCCTGTAATCCCAGCACTTTGGGAGGCTGAAGCAGGTGTATCACTTGAGGTCAGGAGTTCGAGAACAGCCTAACCAACACAGTGAAACCCCATCTCTACTAACAATACAAAATTAGCCAGGTGTGGTGGCACACACCTGTAATCCCAGCTACTTGGGAGGCTGAGAGTCAGGAGAATCGCTTGAACCCAGAGGGCAGAGGCTGCAGTGAGCCGAGACTGCATCACTGCATTCCAGCCTGGGCAACAAGAGTAAAATGCCCATCTTAAAAAACAAAACAAAACAAAACCTAAGTGAGCAATGGAAGGCTTATGACTACTCATACTTAAAATAGACACTAACCATTTACAGACTACATGTCAGTGATTCAAATCATGTTGCTAGTTTTACAGGCAATGTACTGTCACTGAATGTGACAAAAACCAAATTAATCTTTCCAACGTGTTTTTTTAAAAAATTAAGAAATCATACTATTATTCTAGATAAAGAAATTAGTTTAAACATGTTAAGAAAATCATCAAGGAAAGAAACTAAAGCACAGATACATTTTAAAACAGAGAACAGAACTGACTCCAAAATCCCTGTCCAAGGCTAATTTTTACCAGAATCTAAGTTCAGCTGCCACCTGGCACAGTACTCCATAAATCCCTCAAATCATAACCATCATATAACTTCATTTATAGGCAATTTTTTTTGAGACGTCTCACTCTGTTGCCCAGGCTGGAGTGCAATGGTGCCATCTCGGCTCACTGCAACTTCTACCTCCCAGGTTCAAGTGATTCTCCTGCCTCAGCCTCCTGAGTAGCTGGGATTACAGACGCGTACCACCACGCCCAGCTAATTTTTGTATTTTTAGTAGAGACGGGGTTTCAACATCTTGGTCAGGCTGGTCTCCAACTCCTGACCTCAAGTGGCCTTGCTCTCTCTGTAACAGAGCTAGCCTAAAGTTAGAACCTGAGCAATGCCGTTTTATACAAGACAAAGCTGTTTTCCAAAATTAAGTTGTAATGGCTGCCCCATTCTCCTCACAATAACTGCTGGCCTTGGCTTCTGTAAATAAAACTGCTAGTTTGCTCTGCAAAATAACTACTCTGTAAAGCTGCTTAAATTTTGCTTATCAGTAACTGCTCTCTGTGGCCCTAATGTGACAGGCAAGCAGTCCTAACCCACACCATCTTGGCTCCTGCAACTTGTAATAAGTAACTAAGGTCTGTGATTTCCACCTTACCCAGATAATTTGTAAACAAATGTTTATCTTGACTTCTGTAAACCACTTAAACAACAAACGGAATGACAAAAGTCCCCTGGCCCTTGGAATATCCGGAGACCTCGTCTCCGCCCAGGAGGTGATTTACAGAATCCGCTAGCCCTCAGAATGTCTGAAGCCTTTTCATCCCCATCCCCGCTCCTCACCCCCACTCCCAAGGTGGTTTTTTGGGTGTAAAAAGTCTTGGCACCCTCCTTTCGACGCCACAGGTTGGAGAGATGTGAGTCCTCTGTGGTCGCCGGCATAATAAAGACCCTGTAATCTGGCATACTTTTGTCTTGGTGTTAATTTTCTATGCTCGGTCCAGTATAACATCTCAAAGTGCTGGAATTACAGGTGTGAGCCACTGTGTCTGGCCTGGCAAATTTTTATAATATAACAGTGACCACAAATTTTAGAAGCCATTTCTGCTAACTGCATCTCTGATGATAGGTGGTAGAACACCATACCAAATTACATTTATCTAGGAAGAATGAATTATTCAACAGGACAGTTTAAACATTTGTAATTATTGGCCAGGTACAGTGGCTTACGCCTGTAATCCCAGCATTTTGGGAGGCCGAGGTGGGTGGATTACCTGAGGTCAGGAGTTCGAGGCCAGCATGACCAACATGGCAAAACTCCATCTCTATTAAAAAAATACAAAATTAGCTGGGTGTGGTGGTGGGCGCCTGTTATCCCGGCTACTCGGGAGGCTGAGGCAGGAGAATTGCTTGAACTTGGGAAGCAGAGGTTGCAGTAGGCAGAGATCGTGCCATTGCACTCTAGCCTGGGAAACAAGTGAAACTCCATCTCAAAAAAAAAAAAAAAAAGTGTAATTATTCCTTTTGGCCCCAACCACCATCTTCCAGTAAATTGCCAAAATTACAAACATGAAGGGAAAGAGAAGAGGCACCTGATGTACTTTTTAAAAACGTTTTAGAAAACAAGTTGTTCCTTTGCCCACATACATGTGAATCTATAAGAAAGGTAGTATTGCAGACATCAAGGGAATGGGTACTGTTCAAGAAGGAACGCCCACAAATATTACCATGGCAAAACTGGGGCAGTCTACAGTGTTACCCAGAATGCTGTTGGCATTGTTGTAAACAAGGTAAGGGCAAGATTCTTAAAACAATTAATGTGCCTATGTATAGAGTATACTGAGCCCTGAGCCCTCTAAGGGCCAGGATAGCTTCCAGAAATTCGTGAGGCAAAATGATCAGAAGAGAGGAGGAAGCCAGGGAAAGGTGCCTGGGTTCCACTAAACGCCAGCTTGCCCCACCCAGAGAAGTGCACTTTGAGAGAACCAATGGAAAGGAGCCCGGGTTGTTGGAACCTAATCCCTAAGAATTCACAGCATAATAGGTGTTAAAAAAAATCATAATTAAACGGCAGAGAACTTTCTACGAACAAAATATTTATATCCACTTTATGCCATAGGATAGTTTAGGTGGGTTATGAAGTTATTGATATATATTCAGATTTTAAAAATATACTAGAATATACATTTTTGCTACTTTCTAAATAGCATTGATGCCAATTTAAGTTGGAATTGACATGCTTGTAAGTTACAATAAAAACCTGAGGACTGAGCATGGGTGTCTCACGCCTCAAATCCTAGCACCTTGGGAATCCAAGATGGGAGAATCACTTGAGGCCAGGAATTCAAGGCCAGCATGGGCAACACAGCAAGATCCCATCTCTGAAAAATCAGCTGGCGGTGGTGGCACCTGTCTGTAGTCCTAGTTACTTCGGAGGATCACTTGAGCCCAGGAGGTCAAGGTTACAGTAAGCTGTAACTTTACCACTGCACTCCAGCCTGGGACACAGAGCAAGATCCTACATCTAAAAAAACAAAGCTAAACAATACTTGGAAGGTATACACGTGAAATTTCAGTCTAAAGAAGTTTAAACTTTCATCTGCAGTTACATTTCCCTTTTTCTTTTTTGAGACAGGGTCTCCCTCTGTTGCCCAGGCTGGAGTGCAGTGGTGTCATCTTGGCTCACTGCAACCTCCGCCTCATGGGTTCAAGCCATTCTCGTGCCTCAGCCTCCTGAGTAGCTGGGATTATAGGCATGTGCCACCACACCCAGATAATTTTTCTAATTTTTAGTAGAAACAGGGTTTCACCATGTTGGCCAGGCTGGCCAACATGACCTCAGGTGATCTACCTGCCTCGGCCTCCCAAAGTGCTGGGATTATAGGCGTGAGCCACCGCACCCAGTCAACAGTTACATTTTCTAGACTAGAGGTCTAAAATGTCCCTTAAACTGCTAACCCTTTAGGAAGGCAGCCTACTACCTTTACCTTCTCAGGACCAAAATATGCAAGTTTTCTTCTTGCCATACTTCTGCCTCATCACAAAGCTCCACATGGAAGAGCATACAATGACCCACCTGACTTTAGAAATCACTCTTGCAATCTTGAAAGTTACTTCTTTTGAGCACACATCAAGAGAATGAGATTCTGTTGCAATTTATAAAGCAGCTAGCTTTACTTAGAGTGTGGGGACCAATGTTATAAATCAATACCAGAAACTGAATTAGTGATGGATATCAAAAAATTCAAGGTGAATTTTAACATCTGCAAATTTCTCCCCCTAGAAACATAATCAACTTTTAAAAGTTCTCCAAAGACCAACCATTTCAGATTATATTTGAAAGGAAAAGACTAACTAACTAAATACGTCATGCATCTAAAGTCTTAAAGTAGAAACAAAGATAATGATGGTTACTTTCCTGTAGTTTTCAACAGATAAACTTCACTGGGCACAACTGTCCTTCTTAAAAGAATGCAGCGTCTCTCTCCACAGGAATACGTTCTAAAAGCAGACCTGCTATTTAGGTCACTGCTCATCTAGCCATGAGCTTAGACTGCCAACTCCAGCACCATGTTTTACAAATGAATTAAGAAGACACTTTAGTGTTCATGAACACTAAGACAATACAAAAGCAAACGTGAAACACAGATGTGTCCCTTTGGGCTGGGAGCGGTGGCTTACACCTGTAATCCCAGTACTTTGGAAGGCCAAGGAGGGCAGATCACCTGAGGTCAGGAGTTCAAGATCAGCCTGGCCAACATGGTGAAACTGTTTCTATTAAAAATACAGGCTGGGCGAGGTGGCTCACGCCTGTAATCCCAACACTTTGGGAGGCCAGGGTGGGTGGATCACAAGGTCAAGAGATCAAGATCACCCTGGCCAACATGATGAAATCATCTCTACTAAATATACAAAAATTAGCTGGGTGTGGTGGTGTGCACCTGTAGTCCCAGCTACCTGGAGGCTGAGGCAGAAGAATCACTTGAACCCGGGAGGTGGAGGTTGAAGCAAGCAGAGATTGCGCCACTGTACTCCAGCCTGGTGACAGAGCAAGACTCCTCCAAGAAAAAAAAAAAAAAAAAACACCAAAGATGTGTCCGCTTATTCGTAAGTTAGATGTATAGTCTTCTCAGCAACAATAAAGCAGAAAATGTGAAACATTCTACTAAACGTTTAACACTACTTATAATTTTTATGTATGTTGGAAGATGCTAGTGTTCTAAAAAAAAAAATGTAACAACTGAAATCTTCCTAAATTATATGACAAGCAAAATTGACTGTGTGGAACTGAAAGTGTAATCTCAAACATCAAAAATAACAAAGCCAGCCAGGCGTGTGACTCACACCTGTAATCCCAGCATTTTGGGAGGCTGAAGTGGTAGGATCACTTGAGTCCAGAAGTTTAGGACCAGCCTGGGAAACACAGTGAAACCCCATCTATGGAAGAAAGAAAAAAGAAAAAGAAAAACACAGTAAGGCCTTAAGTGACGCCCAATGATGACAGGGCAGCAGAACGGCAACACGCCCTGTGCCAGGCATAGGCCTGCACTATGCTTACTTGTCTTACATTGCTCTCCCCTATAGGACTGCTCTGAAAATGACCATAGTTTTGTCTTTACTAGCATCCATCAGATTTAGATTAAACTGAGAATCTAGTGGCTAATCCAGTAGTTAAAGCTACTTTACCACAAGATTACAGAAAAACTAGAGGTAACATTTGTTAAAACCAGGTCTCAATAAAATAAAATAAAATATTAAAAAAAAAAAAAAACAGGTCTCCAATAAATAAAACATACAGAGTGAACACAGTACAGGATAAAGACTGACTTTAGGAAAAAGAGCTACTGCTGACATCATCTCTCTAAAAGTCATCAGATTTTTCTATGAGAAGGTCAGAGGCTCACACCTGTATACAGTGTGCGGGTGCAGGAAAGACCAAGGAAAGCAGCTATCCAATTTCTTACAAAGGCGTATAGTTCGAGGAAAAAGCTTTAGAGTTATTTTCACAATCTGTATCTGAAGACAATTCACAATGCTGCAACTCAACCCTGGGTTGTTAACAACTGTTACTTATGTTAACATAAAGACATGAGGTTTTTTTTTTTTCTTTTAACAGAGTCTCATTCTGTCGCCCAGGCTGGAGCGCAGTGGTGCGATCTTGGCTCGCTGCAATCAGAGCCTCCCGGATTCAAGCAATTCTGCCTCAGCCTCCTGAGTAGCTGGGATTACAGCCACGCACCACCACACCCCAGCTAATTTTTTTTTTTTTTTTTTTTT
>NW_022437058.1:356808-395539 GCF_009761245.1 Sapajus apella | reverse complement strand
AGCTGGGATTACAGGCATGCGCCACCATGCCCAGCTGATTTTTTGTATTTTTAGTAGAGACGGGATTTCACCATATTGGCCAAGCTGGTCTCTAACTCAACCTTGTGATCCGCCCACCTTGGCCTCTCAAAGTGCTGGGATTACAGGTATCAGCCACTGCGACCGGCCCAACATCAAGGTTTTTAAAAGGCCTTCTGTCTTTTCATATTATAAGCTGCTTCAGTCATTCCAACATAGAAACAGACAATTTTAAAGTTATATATAATGTGTCTACCCGGTTCGGGATTTTAAATAGTTTGTGTGGTACATAAAGCTCTTAACTTTCCCCCCAGAAAGCATGAATTGAATATAATGAGAAAGAGGATGGTAAAAGCAGAGCCAGGAGTAAGCCTACTCACCCACTGGAACAATCAATGTAAAAAAACAAACACACAGCGAGGCCCCGCACTTCTGTGTCAGATCAGAGCTGGCAGGGGCCAGTGCACCACTTGGTCCAGTGTCCTCACTTAAAAATTAAACAGAAAGAATGTCAATGTCATGTTTAGGCACACTTATGTGCCATGACATTTTTCAAAAACTATCTGCTACTTGGTTTGCCAAAACCAATTGTAAGGGCAGACAGAAGCTCTCGGAATGGCTGGAGAAGAAACTTAAAAGATTCAAATAATTCTCTCAACTCTGCAGCCTAAAAACTTACAAGTATATGACACAGAACAAACCAATTACTATAAAAATTAAGTATGAGATTGTAGATCATAAGCAAAAGAAATTTGGGCTTTTTAAGTCTCCTGTGTGGTTAAAAAATTAGGTTTATGAAGATACTACTTTCATGATATATTTAAAATGTCTTTAAAATATAGTTATCTGGCTGAGTGCCGTGGCTCATGCCTATAACCTCAGCACTTTGGGAGGCTGAGGAAGACGGATCGGTTGAGCCCAGGAGTTCGAGACCAGCCTTGGCAACATGGTGAAACCCTGTCTCTTCCAAAAGTACAAAAATTAGTCAGTCTCATAACCCGATCTCAAAATAAACAAATAGATTTAAAAATTAAAATAAGGTATCTATATTCTTATGATGAAAAATTAAAATTTCTTCAGCATCCTTTCCAAAAAGTGACATCACTTCTTTTAGTTATGAAAAAAATTGTTTTTAAATTTTCAGTTCCAGGATACATGTGAAGAACGTGCAGGTTTGTTACATAGGTATACGTGTGCCATGGTGGAGGCGTCATTTATTGTTTAAGCACAAAAACAATTTTGGGTTGTAATTCTTAGTATACAGAGACACAGATGCCTACATTCTAATGACTAATATAAAACCTTTTATTTGGCAATTTGGAAATAAACACTTTTAAGATATTAACTTATGAAATAAAGTTACAGAAAATTAGTCACAGAAAATATTATACTATAGATTACTCAGATCACTCCACTGAAGTAATTTAATTGAGGCAGTCATAGAGCAGCTCAGTGTCTGGGCACAAAATAGAGATGAGTCTTCATTCCTCAGTAATCCTGCGTGAGACACTCAATCTCTGCCCTTATTTGTAGAACAGAAAAGTGGTGCCTTCCTCAGAAGACTGTCAAGAACTAAATAAAATAGCGTGAAAAGTGCTTGGCAAGGTAATTACTAAGCATTTACGAATGCTTTATTAGTGTCAAATGCTTTTATCATCACAGAGTTTAACTGTACCAAGAGACAAAAATTCTCCAACAGAGTGATGACTGCTTTAAATAGGGGAGTTGATTCATTAGTTTACAAATACTAGTCATCAACTTCCAAACTTCAGACTAAACTTGCTTTGTTATATTTTTGGGCAATATTTACAGAGCCATACCTGTCATAGATACTACAAACAGACATCGAAAATACCTTCAGCAAGGAAGGTCAGAAAATCTGGACTCAAGAGGGGCGCCAGTGCTTCCCAATGGCTCATTTCCTCCCCAAACTGCAGCCTTCTTCCACCAGAGCCAGAGTAGACCCTGCATCAGTCCACCTCAGTAACCTCCACGGTCTTGGAGCACAGACATTGCACTGACACAGACCTAGAAGCCAGGTGTCCCAAAGCTCAAGTCTGCATTCATCTCTCACCAAGTATCAACATTCTCCCAAAAGCAGGCAGGTTATCCTAGACTTAAGCACGAAATCCCTTGGCCAAAATGAGCTGGGGAACATTTTTAAAAAAATAAAAAATAATTAAAGCATTGCCATAATTCCACTTTTTACCTCATTGATCAAAATAATCAAGGAAGATAAAACATATATAAGTGTTATTAGGTTGGTATAAAAGTAATTTAGGTTGGTACAAAAGTAATTTGCAATCACCTAAATTTGCAATTTACCTAAATTACTTTCATTTTTTCACATCCTTAGCACTGACAAATAGTGATTTTTCACTATAGAATCCCATTGTTTATCATTTCATATCCTGTATTACTTTCATTTTTTCATATCCTTAGCATTGACAAATAGTGATTTTTCACTATAGAATCCCATTATTATTTAAGTATGGGCAAAAGCATTATAAGAAATATTCAAAGCAAGAATAGATGTGAAAGTATAAAATACACATTATTTAATTCTATTTAAAAGAATTTTTTTAAGTTTAGGATCTTGCAAGTTAAACTTTCTCAATGTCAAATTGCAAACTTTAATATTTAATATACATGGGATACTGATGATTGCCTCCTCTTCTTTCAGGTATTATTGAATATTATCAATCTAATAAAAATTCGGTTTCTTTCTGTTTCTATGCATACCTGACATTTACATGTGATGAAAAAGTTACTTGGCCCAAAAACTTTTCAGAATCACATTCAACACATCACATTTTGCTCATGAGCACAAACTTTACAGTCAGGAGTTGCACATAAAGGGTTTATTTTAAATGTTTTAAGGATAAGATAGAGTTACATCATAATTATAAAAATTACTTACAGAATTAACAGATTTATATTGTGTATACTTCTAAATGCAGAGAACAGGGAACTGTCTACACATTGTATAAAATAAAATTAAAATTAAAAATGAATTCAAGCTCGAAAGATGAGGTCATTTACCTAATTTTAAAATGTGAACACGAAGACCTCTGACCTATACACATTCATTCCAACTGCACTAATGATGGAAAAACACAAAGAGCGCAGCATTTCCAAGGAACCACAGACATTTCAACCATAATTATTGTGTTATAATAATTGTTCCTGTTTTGTCTTTGGAGAACGTTCATTTTTTTTAAGACAATCAGCTTAAGAGTGTTTTCAGGCACTACAATTTGTGACAATCGGAACAGTCTTCTAATGGGTCTACAGTGTTCAGAGATTCAAGCCCAATGCACTTCGTGGTTTGGCACATAAAACGATAAAAGGAACGAAATCTGATTTAGAAGTAACTGTGATTTTTTTAAGAAAACACAGTCCCTTCAAATGCTGCATGACATTTACAACTGGAAAATCACCTTCTGTTGGCACTACATTTGCTTCACCAGTGCATTTTTATCCTAAAACCACTAAAACGGCACAGTAAGCAAATATACAGGAAACTGAAAGCAAATAAAAATAAAGAAAACAAAAAAACCTAAATATCTTTAACATGCAATTTTAGTCAGTTACATTGAACATTCTACTTAGAATAGAGCATGCAAAAAAGGATGGTCTGCTTTTAAGATTTTTCTCTGAAGTTTTACGTGGCAGCCTGACATCACACACGCACGCACACACAATACAATAATACTAGAGCAGGTAAATGAGAAAGGCCGATAAATTTTATACATAGATTCATGTCTTGTGTTGTCACAAGTCCCATGATACTTTTGGAAATTAATGTTGAATTCCTAGAACAAGGAACCAACATTCCGATACCAGAAAAATGCAAGCAATGCATGCAGATCTGACACATGAGCCTAAAACGAAGCCCAAGATACAAGGGCTTGGGAGCAGAATTAGTCATAGCGTCATTAAGTGTGGTGTAAGCCACCAAAAGAAAAGACAGAATGGGGGAAAATGGGGGAGAAAAAAAAAAAAC
The DNA here is from genome assembly GCF_009761245.1 of Sapajus apella. Taxonomy (NCBI): domain Eukaryota; kingdom Metazoa; phylum Chordata; class Mammalia; order Primates; family Cebidae; genus Sapajus; species Sapajus apella. Next base: position 391,515 of record NW_022437058.1, on the reverse strand, counting down.
CCTTCCCTTTCCCTCAGCCCTAAAGGCAATAAATGGAACAATGATTAAACTCATCGTTGTCATCACCATCATCATGTTGCATTCATCTAGAAATGGGAGATCATGTGGTATTAAAAAAAAGTCATTAAAGTTGCTTGCAGAAAAACCACAATGCAAGTCATTAAGTAATGCTAGAAATGTCTCAATTGACCCAACCCTCAAGATACTTCAAAATGAACTTTCTGTTTCCACCCAAAGTTACCGGACCGAGTGCTGCACAGTCCGTGCATGCTGGACACACTCGCAAAGTCTTGCGCTGCAATGTCAGTCTGGACTCTGGGAGCCAGGCTCAGCTTTGAGATTTACATGCAGGGACTTTTAAGAGAACAGGAAAACACATAGTAGATCTGCAGAATAACACCTGTTCACACAAAAGAGAAGCACCTATGACTTGGGTATCACACTGCTTTCAAAAGCTTGTCCCTGGCTGCCCACGGTGAAGCAACAGGCACAGAGCGACTGTAGCTGTGGACAGAAAACTGAGGTACTGTGTTTACATGGTGAGTGGTCGTTACCATCCAACAGCACAAGGCACAAAAAATGGGCATCAAGCAAACCATGCATAATGAGGCCTGGAAACCATCAAGAACAGCCACAACAGAGGCCACTTGGATCTCTGATTCAAACTTCTGGTGTCTGAATGACAAGCATGCACGTTTAGGCTCTGCCCAAATATCAGGGAGGATTTCCAATCTCCACAAGAGACTGGTTTCACATATGGCCTTTCTCCTGGCTGTCAAATCACCAGGGTTCCTCCAAAACAAAGTGAGAGCAGCTGTTTCACTGACCAATCAATCACACTAGCAGTTCTATTTCAGTTTAGAACAACCTTGCAGGAAGAAACCATGTGAAGACTGTGGCAAAGGGCTGCTATTACTTACACCCACCAAGTGAACACAAACGGTTGGCTCTTCTATGGTAACACATCACTGACATGCAAACCCCAAGGGGCCACTGAATGGAATGAATCCACATTAACAGCACACCTGGAGCAGAAACATGCACCCCACAAGAGGTGTCAAGAGACCAAGCTGCTATTTGTCTAGACATTCTCTGTGAGGAAAAGCCAGGGGGTAGGGGGAACGGGTGGGGCAGAAGTTTCCAACCATAATCATACATTAGCAATAATAGTAATAAAAATTTAAAAGTCCCAGAGGGCCTGTTAGAGGCAATAATGCCATTCAAAACTTAAACTTCCAATATAAAAACATTGTATTCCTCCAGAAACTTACCAAAAACACACAAACAAGTGATGTATTGTTGCCTTTTAAATCCATGTACTGAAATCCAGATTACCGATTTGTACAAACAACAGACCATACGTGCTGTCCAAAATACACCTACATGACACTGTGTGGAACAAGGACCTGGGTTTTGCTAAAAAAAATTTATGATTAAAATGTAACCAAAAAAATTCAAAGCTCAGAATTAAAGGTAGCCTTTTACCCAGATTTCTCACCAGACTGTAAAATCCTAATGTGGGTCATTAACTGTACACAAGTAATTCTCATTTGGACTTACGGTTTAAGGGCTCTAGATTGAAAAGGTGCTCTGAACTTCTGATTTTTTGAAACAAGCTGAATGTTTCTATATGCTTCCTGTGCCCAAATTTTAATTCTAAATAAAGAGCAGTAATATCATAACCATGACTGACTTGGGTAAAGCACTCCTGTTAAACTGAAGAAAATTATGTCACCCCCATCCCAATCCCACAAAGAAAAGACTGCCTGTGTGTGCATGTATGTATGTATGTATGTGTGTGTGTGTGTGTGTGATATCTGTGTGTATATATTATATATGTATACACACATATAGATATAGGTAGATACAGATACATATATCTCAAAAAAGGCAATAACGAAAACACCAAACTATGCTTGCATTGTGGCGGCAGAATAAGAGTGTTAGGGTAAAGGGGAAATGATTAAGATCTATTACAATTTTAAATGACTATGATACTAGCTTAACTTTTATCAAACTTGCCTGTAACTCCCCTCCAAATAGACAGACTTCTTTTAAGAGAAAGGAGTTCTCCTTACACAAAATGCTTTGTGTTCACATCAATCTGTACTATTCAGAACAAAACCAGTTCTGCTGGCAGAGATTGTGGGTTCGCAGGGACATTTAAGCTTTCATTAAACTGGAAAGCAATCAAGTCTTTATGTCTACAAATAATACATTTCACAGTTCCACAAATTTGGCAGTTTGTGATGACATCTAGGATGTTTTCACCAAATCGTAGACGTAAATATGGAAATCATCATCAAACTTGATGAAATAGACGGAGGGCTTGGCTTCTACTTGATGAATGACCATGCCAGTCCTTTTCGAGCCATCTTCTTTGGCATATTCCACTTGTTTGCCTACCAGGCTGTCCACAACTTCTCCTGGTTCCCTTTCTGCTGGAGGTGAATCATCTATATTTAAAAAAGAAAAAAAGAGAGAGAAAATTTGAAAATCAATTTTTAGATATAAATCAACTAACATATTTTCTTTCAGACAGAGTTTCACTCTTGCTGCCAGGCTAGAGTGCAAGGGCACAATCTCAGCTCACCACAACCTCCACGTCCTGGGTTCAAATGATTCTCCTGCCTCAGCCTCCCAAGTAGCTGGGATTATAGGCATGTGCCACCATGCCCGGCTAATTTTGTATTTTTAGAAGAGATGGGGTTTCTTCATGTTGGTAAGGCAGGTCTTGAACTCCTGACCTCAGGTGATCCACCCACCTTGGCCTCCCAAGAAATCAACTCACATATTTATTTTCATAATTAAAAAAAATCTAAATACCCTGAATTGATGATTATCTAGATTAGGAGTCAGCAAACCTTTTCTTACAAGGCCACACAGTAAATATTTCAGGCTTAAGGGTATATGGTCTCTGTCCCAACTGTTCAACTCTGCCACTGTAGCATGAAAGCAGCCACTGATAATATGTATATAAATGGGTGTGGTAGTGTTCCAATGAAACTCTTTCCATAAAAATAGTTTGCCAGCTGGGCGCGGTGGCTCACGCCTGTAATCCCAGCACTTTGGGAGGCCGAGGCGGGTGGATCACGAGGTCAAGAGATCGAGACCATCCCGGTCAACAAGGTGAAACCCTGTCTCTACTAAAACTACAAAAAATTAGCTGGGCATGGTGGCGTGTGCCTGTAATCCCAGCTACTCAGGAGGCTGAGGCAGGAGAATTGCCTGAACCCAGGAGGCGGAGGTTGCGGTGAGCTGAGATTGCGCCATTGCACTCCAGCCTGGGTAACAAGAGCAAAACTCCATCTCAAAAAAAAAAAAAATAGTTTGCCGACCCCAATCTAGATATATGAACAATTTTGAAAATCATACCCCAAAATTCCTTTGGTCCATGTTTAATTTGTAGCTGTAATTAACTGAAAGTAAGTCTGAGTGGCTTTGAAATATGATTTGAAGGCAGACAATTCCTACAGGGATTACTGAGAATATGGTATACACTTAAAATGCCTAAGTACTATCAGTTTTATTCTGTGAATCCTTAAATCTTCTTAACCCTCAACATTACGGCATTTCACATTGTCTTCCTCATATTCGAAATTTAAAAAAATTTTCCATGCTTTAAAAATTGGTGTTGAATGAACTTCAGCCCAGACCAAGTACAAGGGAATCTCTGAGGATGGCCCAGGCATCTGTACTGTCTAAAAGGTCCCCAAAGTTGGCAGGGCGTGGTGGCTCATGCCTGTAATCACAGCACTTTGGGAGGCAGAGGCGGGCAGGAGATCGACACCATCCTGGCCAAAGTGGTGAAACCCCATCTCTACTAAAAATACAAAAATTAGCTGGGCGTGGTGGCGCGTGCCTGTGATCCCAGCTACTTGGGAAGCTGAGGCAGGAGAATCACTTGAACCTGGGAGGCAGAGGTTACAGTGAGCCAAGATCGTGCCAAGGTTAATGCCCTGCCTCTGGCCTATAATAAAACACACAGGAACAGCAAACCACTTCCAACAACAAAAAACAAAGTAAAAGAAAAAAAGAGGGATAAAGGTAGGCAATTATACTATATTTTTTAAAAAATTGCATGGGTTCTGAAAAACTCAAAGCTCTTTTCTTTGTAGTAATCCTCAGATAGGGCAACCAGGGTTCCGGCTGCTTAAGACAGTTCATGTTATCCTGGCACAAATGGTAGTAATGCCATTTTACTCTCATAAGTATCCTGGCGTGGACCATATAAAAGTACATGTATTAACAGTTGTCTGCCTCTTTGGTTACAATAAATTCTCTCACTGAATGATAATCCAAAAAGTGCGACTGTGATCTCTAGTACTAAGAATCACAAGCAATAAAAACAAAACGCCTGAGCATAATCAGTTCTTTAAAAAATAAAGAAATATAAGCTATACTTTCTTCTTTAAAAATTCTCTTCCCTTAAGCAGTATCATCATACTGCCATATTTTTGTGGCACTTTTGTGTTTACAGAGGAATTACAAATACACAATCACACGTGAATTTTATAGTAACTGAGCTAACCAAGAGACTCATATGTAGAGTCCCATTTTATCATCAGAGCAGGTAGTTGAACAAGACCCTTTCGGAACTCATTAGATCAGAACATGACCACTGTTTCTAAAGGTAAGCTTCCACAGCACACACACAAAACGTATGGGTTTGGAGAATTAAAGGAGTGGAAAGATCAAAAAGCGGTTAGGAAAAGCAATGGGAGAATTGCAGATGCCCTTGTATTTCCTATGATTATGTTAACAGTACTTGCTCTAACCGGGTATTTATCTATTAAAAAAATGTTCAAATAACTTCATACAGGTTGGAAAAATGCTTTTTAAAGGAACGTTCTCATGACGAATTCCTTAGTATATAAATAATTTGTATTACCTCTTTATTACCCCTTTATACACAATTTTTTTCTTAAAGACTGAGTCTGGCTGTCTCCCAGGCTGCAGTGTAGTGGCATGACCTTGGCTCACTGTAACCTCTGCCTCCTGGGTTCAAGCGATTCTCCTGCCTCAGCCTCCAGAGTACCTAGAACTACAGGCGTGGGCCACCACACCCGACTAATTTTTTACTTTTAGTAGAGACGGGGTTTCACCATGTTGGCCAGGCTGGTCTCCAACTCCTGACCTCAGGTGATCCATCCGCCTTGGCCTCCCAAAACATTGGGATTACAGGCATGAGCCACCACACCCAGCTCACAAATCTTAAAAATATATATATCTAAGAAGTAGAAATTCAAGACCAGATGAACAAATTAGTAAGTTCATTAACTGACTTCTTCAGAGGAGAAACTTAAACAAACAAACAAAAAGGCACAGAGATGACTGTCACATGGCTAATGTATGGAGGGTCTACTAGTTACATCTACATCTGTCCAAAGCAAGAGATTCGTGTGTGTGAGGGCCATCGAGTAGTTTTTAAAAGAATGAGCTTGTCCAAAGTGAAATTAAGAAAACAATTCAATTCATATGTATAACAGCATCAAAAAGAACAAATTCCTTAGAAGTGAATTTAATAAAAGAAATGTGAGGCCTGGTGCTGTGGCTCACACCTGTAATCCCAGCACTTTGGGAGGCTGAGGCAGGCGGATCACTTCTCCCCAAGAGTTTGAGACCAGCCTTGCCAACAAGGCAAAACCCTGTCTCTACGAAAAATACTAAAGTTAGCCGAGCGTTATGGTGCATGCCTGTAATCCAAGCTCCCTGGGAGGCAGAGGCTGCAGTAAGCTGAGATTGTGCCACTGCACTCCAGCCTGGGCAATGGAGTGGGACTGTCTCAAAAAGAGGAGGGAAAAAAGGCAGGATTCAAACGTCTTGATTTCAAACTTATTAAAAAGCAATATAATCAAGACAATGCAGCACTGGCATAGTGACGGACATACAAACTAATGGAATAGAACTGAGAGTCCAGAAAAACACCCACGTATCTGTGGTCAACTGATTTTCAACAAAGGTGCCGAAAACATTCAATGGGGGAAAGAATAGTCTTTTCAAAAAATGGTGCTCGGACAACTGGATAGGCAGTCACACGCAAAAAAATGAAGCTGGACCCTTATCTTGAACCACAGACAAAAATTAACTTAAAAATGCATCAAAGACCTATATTTAAGAGTGAAAACTATAAAACTCTTAGAAGAAAATAAGTATAAATCTTTATGCCTTCAGATTTCGCAAAAGATTCTTAGGACACAAAAAGCACACTCAGCAAGAGAAAACATAACTCGAACTTCAAAGTTTAAAACTTTTGTGGCCTCAAAGATCATCATCAGGAAAGTAAAAACAGATCCCATGGAATGGGAGAAAATATTTGCAAGCTATAGCTGATAAGGGTCTTATGTAAAAAAAAAAATTATCACAATAATGCAATAATGAAAGATAGATAATCCAATTTTAAAATGGGCAGGGGGTATGAATAAACATTTCACCACAGATGATAAAAATAGGGCCAACAGGCTGGGTGCAGTGGGTCACCCCTGTAAACCCAGCACTTTGAGAGGCCAAGGCAGGTGGCTCTCTTGAGGAACCAGCAATTCCATACCTAGGTAGAATAAAACCAAAGGAAATAAAACATGTCCATACAGAAACCTGTACACAAACGTTTAGAGCAGCATTATTCATAGCAGCCAAGAGATGGGAAGCAACTCAAATGTCCTCCATCGGATAAACCGGCTAATGAAAATGTAGTGTATCTATACAATGGAATCATATCTGGCCGATAAAAGGAATGAAGTGCTGATATATGCTACAGCGTGGATGGATCTGAAAACATGCTAAGAGAAAAGAAGGTAGCACAAAGGACCTCACATCACATAATCCATTCATATGAAAGTCCACAACAGGGAAGCTGACACAGCAAGTATTATTGGTTGCTTAAGGCTAGGAGGAAGAGAAGTTGAAGGAATAAAGGACTGATACCTAACAGATACAAGGTTTTCTTTTGAGGTGATGAAAACGTTTTAAAAATGACTGTGGTGAGGACTGTACATATCTGTGCATGTATTAAAAGGCACAGAATTGCACATTTTAAATGGACTAACCGTATGGTCTAGAAGAAATTCTAACATGGTGGGATACAGTGGCTCACACCTGTAATCCTAACACTTTGGGAGGCCAAGGCTGGCAGACTGCCTGAGCTCAGGAGTCGTACCCTGGCCAACACGGTGAAACCCTGTCTCTACTTAAACACACACACACACACACACACACCCCAGGCATGGTGATAGGCACCTGCTGTGAAACCCTGTCTCTACTTAAACACACACACACACACACACACACACACACACACACACACACACACACAAAATTAGCCAGGCATGGTGATAGGCACCTGCTGTCCCAGCTACTTAGGAGGCTGGGGCAGGAGACTTGATTCAGCCTGGCTGGGGAGGGACGGGAGGGGTTGCAGGCAGCCGAGACCATACCACTACATTCCAGCCTGGGCGACAGAGCAAGACTGTCTCAAAACAGAAACAACAAAAAAAAATAAATTACTCAATAAAGCTTTTCTAGGCCTACTGAAATTAGCCCAGGTACATCCTTTTCTACCATCTCTGCGTGAACAGACTACTTGCAGAAATAGCTAAATGATCTGTCTCAACACTGACTCTGTACTTCAGTTGCTACAGAAAAGCTCCCCCAATTAGCTGTTTTCTAAAATTGATGTTCTCCAAATCAGGAGTCCCCAGTACCTGGGCCACACCACATGTCAGGAGGTTAGCAGCAGCAAAGAGAGCACTACCATCTGAGTTCCACCTCCTGTCAGATCAGCACGGGCATCAGATTCTCATGGGAGTGCAAACCTTATTGTGAACTGTGCATGTTAAGAATCTAGGTTGCGTGTTCCTTGTAGGAATCTAATGCCTCCAAAACCACCATCTCTACACCCAACCCCCAATCCATGGAAAAACTGTCTTCTACAAAACTAGTTGGTCCCTGGTGCCAAAAAAGGCTGAAAACTGCTGCTCTGAAGTTCAAGTATTTATAGATAAAATAATCAATGTCTTGGGACTAGCTTCAAAATAATTGCATTGGGGGGACTAACAGATAAAAGTAGACAGGCAATGAGATAGTAACTGTTAAAGCTGAGCAAGGGTACATAGGGACATGTTTTATTGGTCCCTATTCCATCATGTTTTTAAATAAAAGTAAATAACATGTAGTAGTGTTAATAATTATAAAACAACTTGTATTTTATTATAGAAGCCAAGCAGAACTGATTATCAAACATTTTCTTATCTAAAATTCATGACAAGATGAAAAATTTCAAAGCCTGTGTTTGTGTATGACTAAAAGAATAATTATATATCCAAAAATAAAAATGTATCTGCAAAATAGTCAATCAAATATCTTGTACTAAAACCCAAATCCATTTTGAATTATCCAAAATAAAAGTTGCTAATATATACTTACTGGAATCAGGCATAATGCGAAGGTCGCCTTCTTTGTAATCATCTAAGAGCTGGTACATGTACAAGACAGGGTCTTTCTCATAGGTAATGTAAAACCATGTGTTCATAACAGGTGCACGTGCTAAGACCATTCCCCTCCATTCGTCTTTAGAACCATCCTCTGTCTCAAACATATGTTCCACTGCTTTGCCAATCATTGTGTCTGCCAAGTGTGCATCGCTGATTCGAGATGTTGCTGGGGATTTAAAAAATAAAAATAAAAGCTGACAAACTGTTTCACTGATTACCGCCTATGAAAACTGAATTTACTAAAGAAGCCTATCTGAAATTTTGTCCATGCAATGTATTAGCAAGCATCAGAATCTGGGAAGGCTTTAAGAAGTACAAAAACCCAACACAAACTACTGGGCCCCAGCTCAGAGTTGAATTCAACAGGAATAGAAGTATTTTGTCCCAGGTCAGTTAATTGAAAAAAATATGATTAAAAAAAAAAATCTTCTGGACTCGTCTGGTCTTGGTTCTGTACCCACATCAAAAGTGTTAATTGTCCTTCAAGGTGTAAAATATATTTTTTTATTGTTTACTTAAATTTGGAGATAACTTCAGACTTACAGAAGAATTACATAAATAGTAGAGTTCCTGCATATAGTTCACCTTGCTTTTCCTGTATTAGCGTCTCACATGACCACATAACATTTATTTAAAACTTGGAAATGAACCTATTGAAGGCACAGATTTTTTTTTTATTTTATTTTAAAGAAACTGGTGTTTGTTTTCCTTTAGTCTTGTTTCCATTTTTTATTAAGGTATAAGTTTTTACTCTTGCTCCTATAATCTTATTCTCCACTGAAACCAAAGTAATCACTGTGTCACTGATACCAGACTGTGTGATTTACAATGTTCCCACGCCTTATCTTCATAATTTGAAAAACAACCAAACTGCTCACTATGGCCCCAAGCCCTAAGCCATCACACCTCTGCCCTCAACTTTTGCCATCTGCCTCCTCACTGCCCATGCCTCCTCTACTCTGCTCTTCTTCCTCTCCCATTAGGACACACTCTCCTCTGCCTGTTAAAGCTCTTCCTCACACCTTTAGAAGGCCAGTTCCTCTTGGGGTTCTCCTGACCAACAAGGTGAAGGTAGCCCCACCAATCCCAGTCACGTTACTCAGTTTTACTTTCAATAACATTCACCATGATCTAAAGTTATCCCACTTTATGTATCTGTGGTACTTGTTTGTTGCTTGTATATCCCCATGAAAACAAAGACATTCCCTTTCTTCTTTTATACCTAGATCATAGCAGGTCAGTATTTGTTGTATAATTTAATCAGATGCCCGGTGTAACTGGGGCTCAGGTAGCTGTAATAATAGAGTAACAGTCCTGGCCCTTAATACTTTCAAAAGTGGGTGAAAATTATCAACTTCGTCTTTTTAATACTGAAAAAATTATAAAGGATCCTGTTGGTTTTAAGGTTTCTCCAGTCGACCATTTTAGATAATTGTCTTTACCTAAAATTAAAACAACTGTCTTTTAAAACAAAACAAAAAAAAACGATTTGAGACAGGCGCGGTGGCTCACACCTGTAATCCTAGCACTTTGGGAGGCCAAGGTGGGCCAATCACTTGAGCCCAAAAGTTTGAGACCAGCCTGGGCAACATGACAAAACCCCATCTCTACTAAAAATACAAAAAATCAGCCAGGTGTGGTGGTGCAGGCCTGTAGTCCCAGCTACTCAAGAAGCCAAGGTCGTAAATCACCTAAACCCAGAAGCCGAGGCTGCAGTGAGCCAAGATGGCAGCACTGCACTCTAGCCTGGGCTACAGGAGTGAGACCCTGTCTTAACAACAACAAAACACAATTAGCACTCCTATTTTCCTCAGACTTCTATTTCTGTTAAATCAAAAGAAACAAGTTAGATTTTCTTCACAAATGTATTGCTATTAATTTTATCAGCATACCCTAAACATATATGGTTGGTTTTCTTTAAGTGTGCAGTAATAATAAAAAATTACAAATTCCTCCCTGTGCATGACACTAAAAAAGAACCCCACTAGTTTCTTAAAGCCAGTAGCTCTCAGACTACTAGATCTCAGAACTGTATTTGCATTCTTAAAAACTACTGGCTGGGCACAGTAGCTCACACCCATAATCCTAGCACTTGGAGGCCCAGGCAGGAGGATTGCTTGAGGCCAGGAGTTTGAGACCAGCCTGGGCAACATAATGAGATCTCATCTCTACTAAAATTAAATATTAGCAGGGTATCACGGTGTGCGCCTGTAGCCCCAGCTACTCAGGAGACTGAGGCAGGAGGATTACTTGAGCCCAAGGTGTTGAGACAGCAGTGAGCCATGATCACATCACTATATTCCCGCCTGGGTGACAAAGCGAGACCCTGTCTCTAAAAACATAATTTAAAAATAAAGAGAAATTACTAAAGACCTAAAAAAGCATTTGTTTACACAGACAATTCCTACCAATATTTACTATTTCAAAAAAAAAAAAAACCTAGAAACATTTATTTTAAAATACCTGTATAACAATGTAATTTAGATTAAAAGTAACCACTTCCTATCAAAATATAGTAAGAAGAGTGGCATAATTTTACATTTTTGCAAATCTAATTGTCTAGGTTTCAAAAAGAACAACTAGATTCTCATATCTGTTTTGGTGCTCAATCTGTTATGATCTGTTCTTTTGGTTGATGCATGAAATCCAGCCTTACAAAGTTATGATACTGAAATAGAAGAGTATTTTGTCTTTCAGTAATGCTAGATATTCTTATATGAAACTACAAAATTTAACAGTTAACTCTTTAAAGATGTTACAATGTAGAATCTGAAACCATTAATAAATCTGTCATACTCTTACATTAAAACTCATGCCTCCAGAACACATAAAGAACTCTCACAACTCAAAACCAAAAATCAAATAACCTGATTAAAAAATGGTCAAAAGACTTAAATAGGTATTTCCCCAAAGATGATATACAAGTGGCCAAGAAGCACATGAAAAGATGTTCAACATCACTAATCATCAGAGAAATGCAAATCAAAACAAAATGAGTTATCATCTCACACCCATGAGGATGACCACTATGACAAAAACAGTAAATAACAACTGCTGACTAAGGGATGAACGGGAACCCTCGTGTACTGTTGGCGGGACTGGAAAAGGGTACAACTGCTGTGGAAAGCAGTATGGTGGTTCTACCTAAGAAATCAGAATTATGATATTAAAAATAAAATTTTAAAAAAATAAATAAGAAAAAACAAAAACAAACAAATAAATAAAATTATAATTACCATATAATCCAGCAATCCCACTCCTGTGCCTATAACCAAAACAACCGAAAGCAGGATCTCAAAGAAACATCTGCATACCCATGTTTATAGCAGCACTATTCACAATTTTACATTCTACCAAGAGGTAGAAGCAATCCAAATGTTCCTTAACGGGTAAACAGATAAACTGTGGTATACAGATACAATGGAATGTTCTCTTCAGCCTTAAAAGGGAAGGAAATCTGGTCACACGCTACAACCGCTACAACTTGGATGAACTTTGAGGACATTATGCTAAGTACGTTATTCACAAAACAAGTATGTATGATTCCACTTCTATATCCAGAGTAGTCAAATTCAGAGAGACAGAGTGTAGAATGGTGATTGCCAGGGGCTGGGAATGAAAAAAGGCACATTGTTTTGTTTAATAGGTAGATTTTCAGATTTGCAAGATGAAAAAGTTCTGGAGATCTGTTTCAACAATGTGAATGTACTTAACACTACTGAACCGTACACTTAAAAATGGTTAGGATAGTAAATTTTATGCTATACTTTTTTTTTTTTTTTTTTTTTTTTTTTACAATTGAAAAGTAGTTAGTCTTGCACTTTTTACAGCTCTACCACCAGTGCATGATCTGGTACCATGCATTGCTCATAAAGAAAATTTTGTTGTTCACTAAGTTATGCAAATCTTTCAAATACATAGTGGGAAACTCCACTGTGTAACTGAGGAAAAAGAGAGAGTGAAAAGCGCAAATTACAACTTATCAATATGAAAATACTTCTGACCTTGCATCTCCTGAATGGGCTTCAGAGAGCCCTAGGGTCCCCGGACTTTGCTTTGGGAACCACTGTTCTGTGACATCACATGCATTTTGGCTGACTGACTTTTTTCTCCAACTTTAGCTTAAGAAAAACATAATTTTAATTATACTCTAATGTACTGCCTGAAGCAAATTTATTCCTATGTAAAACATACGTGAAAGCAAATAATTTTTTAGGCTGAAGTAGGTTGATGCAAAAGTAACTGCTGTTTTGGCCATTACTTTCAATGGCAAAAACTGCAATTACTTTCGCACCAACCATAATACAGTGAATACTAAAATTAACAGCAAACTATTAGCTGAATTAGGCGTATATATTGCTGATTTACATAGAAGCTCTTGGATTTCTTTTTAAATTGCTTTATTGTTTACAAAATCAATATTGTTGGAAACTGAGATAATCCCAAACTACAAACAACATGGAACCCTTAATACCATCACCAGAGATACTTGCACAGTTTCTATCCTTCAATGACAAAAAGACTAACAACCACAGGTCACGAAGCAATATGCAGGAACCTTCAAGTGAGCTACTTGTCATGTCTCAGAAGGGGCAGAGGCTAAAATTCTGCTGTTAAAATTCTTAATGTGTTAAAGTTTCTTATGTGAGAAATAGATTAATATCATGATCAAGAAGAAATGTAGGATGTGCATCAAGAGAAGAGCAGGTGTTCAGTCACACTTAAGAACAGATAAGAATGTTGAAAATACCAGATTTAATATCATCTGATTAGGAGTAATAATAAAGATTTATATTTAAAGAAAGATTTCTTTGAAAACTGAACCATATTTATGCAGATAAGCAAAGATTTCACATTTGATATCTAAACAGAAAATTAACAAAATAATTTGCTACTATGGCAGAATTAACTTGCTAGGGAAACTGTTATATCCCAGGAATACAGTGGCACGGTGTGAAGAAAAACAAAGTGAGGGGACTCAATTAATTTCTTCCCGTGAAATCTGATCCCAAAATTCCTACCTCCAAAGTCTAGATCTGCTGAAGCTTTATTATTTAATGGTATAAACTGTTAAAGACAATTCTCAAAGTACAAACCAATATTTTAAACAAGAGCAGCATCACTGTAATAAGAAAATATTTCAAAGTAAATACTGCAAAAACGTAATAATTTGGGTGTATCTCACCCTACTAAAAAATAAAATCAGTAATTATTATTTACCTTAGACCTTATGTCTTAAGGAACATTTGTAAGGCAAAACTGGCACTATATGACATTTTAAAAGAGCCATTCATTTCCACAAATACTGTTCAAACAAGCTCTGTGTAAAATAAAGATCACGTTTTGGTAGCTTAAATTTTGGCTCAAAGTACAATTATCATTTACATTGTATACAATCAAAGACACACTTTCACATAAAGATTGTAAAATAAATGCACATTCTCTTAGCTTTTGTATCTGATAAGATCGACACACAGGAGATTTGAGCTACTGATAACCTTACCCATCAGAGTCCAGAAAACAGTGAGCAAAAATGTTAGAAATAACTGTATTATAAATTATTAAGTTGCAAACCTCTTGGGGGAGGGGGGAATATATATCTCTATATCCCCTACACAGTTCCTTGAACTGCTTTGGATCCATTTTTTGTGGTTTTCAGTGATTTAATATAATGTTTATAAGGAGGGGAGCTTGTGTTCCGATAAAAGTGCAAGTATTAATAATACAAAATAATAAAAAAGCATCCATTTCAATATCATTTTTAAAGCATATAATGCACAAATAGTAAAAAGAACTTACCAACTCTATCAGGGAGGACTTCAAGCGCAGAAACTCTTTCATCTTTATTAAGTTCTAGTCCATAAACACAGTCAAATCCATCGTATTTTATAAGATACAAAGAAGGATTTACAGGCACCTGGTCCAGAACGGTTCCTTTCCACTGGGTAACAGGGCCATTCCCCTCTTTCCACCCATGCTGAATCCTGCAGCCTACGATGTTCCGCCGGGGCTGGGAAACAGGTTTGCTCGGCCCCACACTGCTCCGATGTTTTCTGCATTCACACATATACACACATAAGGTATTATCTCAAAAGTATGCATGCCTAGATCTAACATAACTGGCTAATATGCTCTCATTACAGATGGTCCCAAAATATGTACAAACTCATGTTTGCCACATTCCTGCTTCAGATGACTCAAGGTGGTTATTTTCTACCCGTGTACCAGTGGTGGTGAGTGTGTGACATGGCATGTTAGTAATAGGAACTTGTTGTGCATCTCAACTGTATACAGAGAAGGGGAAAAAGAAAACTACTAGTCAATAGCAACTTAAGCCCTACTATTAATCGCCAGGTCCTCAGCTTTCTGAGTTTAATTCAATCAACTCAAAATTATCTAAGTTAATTAAAGAAGCAGAAGGGCTGACCCATGAAATATATTTTACCAATAATCACACAGGTATATAGCTTTATACAATATGGCTCCATTTTAAGTTAAAAATAAATATATGACTATTCAATTTAAACCACTCCAGTGCCCAAGTATTTCTGCCCGTACAGGCTTAAATAAAAATAAACTAGACAATTTTCTCTTCAACTGAAGTCCACACTAGCTTAAATCAAATACACTACAGAAATATTATTTGTCTAGAAAACATATAATCTTAAAACTGAAGTTTATAAAAAACAATGTAATATTAAAAATTACTGAAACACACTATTTTTTTCCTGATTATTAGCAACTGGAAAATCTACATAGGATGTTTATAAATAATACACCTGGCTCTTGCTATCAGGAAAAAATCTTCATTTCACCTTGAAACCTTGGCTTCTTGGAGGCAAGCTGAAGGCCAAAACCAACACAATGGATGTTGATATATGCCAAGAATGAGAACAGCTGAAAGGAATTCCCTTCCCACAGTTTTATGGATATAAAGCTCTCATTTCATAAACCATGAAAAAAAGTGATTAATGTCTGACATATAACACAAACAAGTTTTTTAAAGAAACAATTTATTGTAGGTTGTAATGTTTAAAACTAAAATTATCTATTTTCTAAATAGAAAGAATTTCCTCTAGACTGGTAACATAAATGTAGCTAAGTCAGAGGAGAACAGGCCATGAGAGACCATAAGGAGTATTCACAACAGAAGGGAGGCTTCCCCTTTGGTGTGAAAAACTAAGCAAGGGGATCGGAGCCTAACCAGGCAGACTGGGAAGGAGACTGACAAGGTTAAGTGCAAGACTGTGAGGCCAGAAAACCCAGGTCTGCCTACACCCCTCGGGACTGTGCAAACACCCAGGAAACCTTCCTTCCTGAAAGACAAAGCCCTTCTGAGTACACAATCCTCACTGAGCAGGACAGGACCACAGGGCAGGAAAGCAGGATTCAGGCACAAATGAGGGTGGCAGGTCTCAGAAAGTATGACAGAGGTGGCTACACAAGAGAGGTCTTAAGCTACGAAAGCCTTCCTGGAATCCTCTTATTCACATGAGTCTGGAGGCATCATGGTTGGACAACACACACAGTTATTTTTGAGGAGGAAAGAGACTAACAATGTGAAGGATGTTCTGACAGGCAGGAGCAGGCCTCAAAAACAGGCTCATGAAGTAGATGAAAACTACTAACACAGAGCAAATGGCAGAAGCCATGAAAGAGGAACTGCGATGATTAATTTTTTTGTCAACTGAACTGTGCTACAAAGTGCCCAGATTAAACACTATTCATGGGTGTGTCTGTGCATTTGAATCAGCAGACTGAACAAGGATGATGCCCTCACCAACGTGGGTGGCCATCATCCATTCTGTGGGCTTGAACAGAACAAAAGATGGAGGAGGGAGGAATTTGCCCCTTTTTCTTCCTGCTGGCCTGCTTGAACTGGGACATGGTGGGGTCGCCCCATGTTGGCCACCTCTGTCAGGGTCACCACCTGGGGGAGGGAGGGGGGTGTGCAGGGGTCTGTCCTGCACACCCTGACTCAGGGACAGGTGAATAAAGTACACTGACATACAGATATTATGCTTTGCCAGTTTGGCTTGAGGGTCCATGGCTGCTTACAGACTCCCTGGAGAGGGCTGTAAAAAGATAGAGCCACCGGCCCACCACCACTCAGTGAGAATCGCATTTATTTAGTAAAGTTTAATTGACAAAGGCTTGAGTCAACACCACTATACTGAAAGATTAAAGGACAGGTTCCAATGCCCAAAGCAAACACAATCAGTGGGTAATAACCCTGGTCAACCTCCCCCAAGACAGCCATCCAGCCCAAAGGTTAGTTTTAAGACCACATGAGTAAACAAGCTAGTTAGGTAAACTACTCACATTCCTTTGTCTTTGTGCCCTAATCTCTTTGGCTCCTGCAAAGAGACTCTGGCTGTCTTCAGCCAAGAGCTATAGAAAAAGCCCTTAGGCCTTCCAAAAGGGTTTGAGACTATATGCTACAACTTTCTCTAATATTTTCCCCTCAATATTCTTGCCACCATCCTGAGTAAATTCCTACAGGACATCAGTCTTCTCGTGCCCTTGGACTGAAACTGACACCACCAGCTCCCCTAGTTCTAGGCCTGCAGACCGAATTCCACATCCAGCTTTCCTGGGGCTTGGCTTACAGATAGCACTCCATGGGACTTTTCAGCCTCCAAAACAGAATGAGCCAATTTCTCATAATAAATCTCCTTCATATTTTATCTATTTCCCAACAATTCTATTTCCCTGGAGAACCCTAACTAACCTAAGAACATATATCACAAATAGAAAAGATGAAAAATGAGATAGCCAGACAAGAAAAGATGTAAGAACTATCAGAGAATATAAAGAATCAATAGCAATTTGAAATTTTTTTTTCAGAAACAAAGAATAAACTAGAACATGAGAAGAAATAGACACCATGAGAGCATGTAAGGGAAGTGGATGATGAAAAGGGGACAGATGGGGACAAAAGCAGAAAGAATTAAGAGATGGTAACAAATATTCCAACTTCTGTATAACAGAAGAACTAAAAACTAAAAGTTCACAGAAGAGAATACTAAAAACTGCAATTCAAGAAAACTTTCCTGAAACAAAACAATTGAACATACAAAGGCACCCCATGGGAAAACACAGAATGACTGGAGCTAAGGCATATCCAAGTCAAATAAATGAATTTTAAAGAAAATAACACTCTTTGGTCATTTAGACAAAAGAACCAATCATGTGTAAGGGAAAGACTCAGAATTTGACAGCAACACTCAATGCCAGAAGGCAAGAGAGTAATAAACTTAAGATTCTCAGGGAAAAGAAAACGTGAGCCAAAGATTTGTTTATCAGCCAAGAATGTACACTACCTTCAAGTATAAAGGCCACAGACAAAACTGTAATCACTATGTCAGAAGGCAGGGGATACTGTTATAAAATTACATGATGATGAGCTTCAGATAATCAAGGAACTCAAAGAGAAGGTTCAGCACAGCACTGGGAGAAAGCAACGAATAAATTTAACTGAATGATGGCAAGGAGAGACAACAGTGTGTAACCATTGTCTGTTCTGATATTATAAATTTAACACAACTCAAAAACAGGAGGAAAGCATATGTCAAGTAGAATAAGTATACTGACTGTCTACAACACTTGCATCAAAAAATGGATTAAAATTAGGATTGGAGAGAGAAAGGAGATGACAAAGAGCTAAATTCAAAACTGTTCACTGTAAGGAACCAATATATATCACCTAAAAATAAACAAAAAATCTGTAACTTTACTACTCAGAGGTAGAAGAAAGGAGTTTTTTTAGACATTTGTATAATCTCTTGGAATATACAATAATATCCAATTGGCCTCTTTAGAAAAACAGCTGATGAAGGAGGTAACACTTCCACTTTAGAACACAAGAATCCTTTTTGGCAATACTTTTTTCCTTAAACTGATAGCCAGTTACATATCTTCTTTTGGTTTCTAAGCAAAAGACCCAGTGAGTTACTCCCTGTACGGAATCAGGCTTTCTTCATGTTTAGCGCAAAGGCTAAGGTTAGTTCCCAAGCCTCACTAAGGACAGAATTCAGTCTTGTGTTCCATTTTGTAATTTACACAGACATTCCATGATTACTACTAAAATTATAAGCAAATATATCATCTTCACCAGTATGGTGGTTAACTTTGTGTGTCAATTTGGTCACACAACAGTGCTCAGATATGTGGTCAAACACTAACTAGTCTAGATGTTACTCTGAAAGCATTTTTTAGCGGGAATGAACCTTTGGATCACAGACTATGAGCACAGCAGGCTGCCCTCATAACGTAGGTGGGCCTCATTCAAGAAAAACACTGGCCTCCGCGGAGAAGGAAGGGATTCTGCCTCCAGACTGCCTGTTCATGCTGCAGCTTCAACTCTTCCCTGGGTCTCTAGATGGCTGGCCTACCCTGCAGATTTTGAACTTGTCAGTCCCCATAACTGCATTAGCCAATTCTTTAATATAAATCTTTCTCCTTCCCTCTCAATGTGTTCCTCTCTCTCTAACAGCATGAAATTTTCTACCTTTGATTTTATTTATTTATTTATTTTTTGAGACGGGATCTTGCTCTGTCGCCAGGCTGGAGTACACTGGCATGAAATCAGCTCATTGCAACCTCCACCTCCCGGGTTCAAGTGATTCTCCTGGCTCAGCCTCCCAAGTAGCTGAGACTACAGGCGCGCGCCACCATGCCTGTCTAATTTTTGTATATTTAGTAGAGATGGCATTTCACCATGTTGGCCAGGATGGTCTTGATCTCTTGACCTTGTGATCCTCCAGCTTCGGCCTCCCAAAGTGCTGGGATTACAGGCGTGAGCCACTGTGCCCAGGCTGTACCCTTGATTTTCAACAAAACCAACATAAACTTGACCTATGACAGCAGAATTTTTACTTGTCGCTGCTCCCTCCTACACTTGTTAGCAGCATTCCTCTGTAAATGGGAATTATCTGCAGTTGCTCCTGATACGGTCTAGAATCGCATTTCGGAATAAACAGCTTTAATACTAGACACCTCTAAGGAGCAAAAAAGGTCTCCTCCCTTTGGGCATTACACAAGGGGCTCGCATCTGGCCAGAAGTCCTCCTCAAACTGGACCCAGGGTCCTTTAATTCTGAGGCTGCATATTCCTCCCTTTTGAACTGATTGTATTTCCTCATCTTCGTATTTTAAAAAGTTAGCTTTTGCTGTGGTAAATCATACTGAGTCTCATATTTAACATTTTGTTCTGTTATATACTTGTCTTCTGTTTTCTTTCACTCACTTTCCTCTCTTCATCAGTACAGCTAGAATGATTGAAGTTTCTTTTCACTAAATAAAGCTTCTAGTGCAAATGATGCATCCTACTTCTATTCTTCCAGCAATTACCTTTAACTTTCCAAACATCATAACCTAAACTGTCATTTTTCTATTAAAATCTATGATTAATCAAAACCTATACTTTTCACCCCTTATCCAAAGCAACACCAACACCAAACAAAAATCCTTAAAAGAAAGACTTAAAATCTTACCTAATTCTACTGAATTGCTGAAATGTAGGCTTTTGTTCCAAATTGTTATTTTTCATTTTGCTTTTTTTTTGAGACAGAGTTTTGCTCTGTCGCCAGGCACCAGGCTGGAGTGCAATGGCGCAATCTCAGCTCACTGCAACCTCCGCCTCCCGGGTTCAAGCATTTCTCCTGCCTCAGCCTCCCAAGTAGCTGGGACTACAGGCATGTGCTACCATGCCCAGCTAATTTTTGTATTTTAGTAGAGACGGGGTTTCACCATGTTGGCCAGGATGGTCTCGATCTCTTGACCTCGTGATTCTCCCGCCTCGGCCTCCCAAAGAGCTAGGATTACAGGCATGAGCCACTGTGCCCGGCCCATTTTGCTACTATCTTAATAGTAACTTTTCAAAATGCTGCATTATTTAGAAACAAGAAAGGCTTTTTGCTCAATATTTTCACATTTTCTTCTCACATATATTCTGTCCTCCTAGATACATCCTCCTAATTCTTTGAGATAAAGTTCAGAAATATGAACTTGCTAGACTCTTGTAAGCCTCAAAATATCATTTTGCCCTCATCCCTGAATTGCCTATGTATACAAATCAGTTTCAAAATCTTTTTCCCCTCAGTACTTTGAGAGAAAAAATTTTTTTTATCATCTAGAATTACAGACGATAGAAGCCAATCTGATTCTTGTTCTTTTGAGGGACAATTCTCTCTTCAAGGTGTTTTATTTTATTTTTTTTGAGAGAGAGAGTCTCAGTCACCCAGGCTGGAGTGTAGTGGCGCAATCTCAGCTCACTGCTACCTCCACCTCCCAGGTTCACGTGATTCTCGTGCCTCAGCTTCCCAAGTAGCTGGGATTACAGGTGTGCACCACCATACCCAGCTGATCTTTGCATTTTTAGTAGAGACAGGGTTTTGCCATGTTGGTCAGGCTGGTTCAAACTCCTGTCCTCAAGTGATCTGCCCCAGCTCAGTCTCCTACAGTGCTGGGTCTTCAAGGTATTTTAGAATTTTCTTTGTTCCTAGATTCTAAAATGTCAGGAAGACGTGTGACATGTGTTTTTAATTATCCCTCACAAGAACTTGGTCAATCGGAAGAGAGCAAAGGAAAACGATCACTCATGTGTAGTCTGGATTATTCTTCTCCTTCACCCCCTTTTGGAATCTCATTAGACAAATGCTAGCACTTCTAGATCAATCTTCCATGATTCGACTGCCCTCTCATACTTTTCACCTTGAAGAAATCCTTAGTTCAATTGTTAGTGAATTAAATAAACTCTATTTTCAGCCTATTAAATAACTTGCATAATATTTTTAATGTCTAAAAACTAATTGTTTCATTGTCATCATATCTTGAATGGTTTTTCTTTTTAATGAACATACTTTCTGATATCTGAAGACAAGTTTCATTTCTTTACTGATTCTTCCAGGAACTCACTACGATCAGGTCTTCTCTGTTTCCTACACATACATAGTGACTGCTGGCTTGTTCTTCTGTTTTGACTAGTGACTATCTTTTATGTGTTTAGTGCTCTAAGATGCCTCATGATTCTTGGTATCAGTATTTGTAGATGTAAGTCAAGATGAAGTGCCATCTGCAGATACAATGTATGTCTTCAGCTCAAGTCAGACTCTCTGGCCTCTGAGTAGTAAATGCAGGGTCTGATGACAGAGGCCATGACCCTGGTAGCTGCACAGAGGCTAAGAAGTGACAGTTATCTTTAAGGCAAGAAGAGGTAAGCTGAGCATCTTCTGTTCCAGTGACAATTCTGTACAATTAATTTTCTTACCCTTATTTTGGTGACTATACCCAAGCTATTCTATTGTCCAGCCCTTACTATCTCTGATCCTGGCAGCATTCTAGATCTAGTTTGATTATTTACTTTTTGGCACCAGAGTTCCTCAGTGGAATCTTGATATAAATTTGTTCCTATCTGCTTGAGATCTAGAAATTTCTTAGTATTCTGGTCTGCCAGCAGGATGATCTTTTCGTATTAACGATAACAAAAACAGAATTTTGATGATTTTAATGTAAACTGTGATGAAGTACTATTTTCTACCTCTGTATAAAATGAATAAAACCTTTCTAGTGATTAGTTTGGCAGTATCTGTCCAAAGCCTTAACCATTTGGAGTTTCCATTGTTCCAGTGAGTCCGTATCTACAAATTTATCAGAAGAAAATAATAATGGATGTGCACAGATACTGCTAACAGGGGAAACTAAACATAAAATGTTTACCAACAGGCCCCAATAATTAAAAACTTCAAAGTATATATCTCCATGATAAAATAACTATATACATATTAAAATCATGAAAAAGAATTTAATTTTAAAGAAATGGGGTCTTGCTATGTTGCCCAAATTGTCCTCAAACTCCTCAGCACAAAGAATCCTCTTGCTTCAGCCTCCCAAGTAGCTGGAACTACGTACGGATGCCTGCCACCACGCCCAGCTAATGTTTTATTTTTTGTAGAAACAGGGTCTCACTGTGTTCTCCAGGCTGGTCTCAAACTCCTGGGCTCAAGCAGTCCTCCCACTTTGGCCCCCCAAACTGCTGGGGTTACAGGTGTGAACCACTGCACCCAGTCTCAGAAAAATTTTAAAAACCCAGAAGTGTAGAAAATATGACCACATGAAAAATTTTTATACGCAATCCTTATTGGTATGTAGGAAAAAGTTTTTGACAATATACATTAAATTAACAGACAATCTCTGGGTGATGGCATTATAAGTAAGTTTTCTTCCTCTGTGTTTACCTGTTTCCAAAATTTTCTACAACTTAAGTATTTCAGTTTTACAGCCACATAAAACACAATTTTAAATTATTGCTATATTAATGCAATGTGTATACTAATTCACCAAGAAATTATATATAAAAACAGATATACATATTTTAAGAATAGCAATTCCTACATTAATTTCTATTGCCTTTTTGTGGTTCAAGAGCAATTCTTCTTTCAGAATGTAATTTTACTATTTCCAAAAGAAGAATTAAAGAATATCTGTTACAGATACTATTTCTGTCCAATTTACTTAATAACTAAATTTGACTGAAAAGGCAAAGGAAACAAAGGTAATTTTCCCCTGAAGGCAAAAAACCGAGTAATTAGAATAACATACTATACTTGTTAAAATTACTGGGCCTTGAATGCACAAGCTGCTCAGCAGCCAAAGTTCACAAGTATGAGTGTTTAAACAAACCTAGACTGTGTTCACTACTAAAAGTACTGAAATACGGAAGCTGTTGATAAATTCATTTCAGTTCTTCCAACTAGCACCTACTTTAAGACAGGTTTAGCTACACTAAGAATATCTGATATTTGGCAAAATGTAGACTACTGAAGCTAGGTGAGGAATGCCAAGACTTATGATATACTACTCTATATTTTTGTGAATATTTAAAATTTCCCAAAGTAAAAGGTTATTTTTATATTGAACAAGTTCCAAGAAATTTTAATTTCTAATCACCTACTAGGAGTTCTTAAAAAAAAAATCAGGAAAAACTATTAATAATAAAAGTTAAAGCTTATTTACAAGTTGAAATAGTGTATATAAAAGGAAACTATTAGGAATTACTGGAAAGGGAATAAAATGAAAACAAACCCCCTTTGATTATATCTGGATCATTCAGAATATCCCCAATAGAGAGGAGTGATTAGCAACTCCAGTGTGATTTAAAATGAAGGTTTTTTTTTTTAATATAGTGATTTTGATTTAAAAACTCTCTGAATATATGTATTTCTAAAAGCCCTTCAATCTCTTATATTTTCTCAGGAAAGAGTCTAAAATATTCTTAGCTCTCATTTACCAGTTAGTAACATCCCCTCAAAGGGCAATACTGTAAAGCAAATACCAAGATACTTCATTCAACCTAGGACATCTTGAAATGCAGCCAGAATTAAACATCTATAACCTCTTTTCTTGTTCCATAACTCCAGAAGCTATTTGTTGAAACAAATAATTCACGGACAAAATAAAGTGATCGAAAGGTATTTAGCATCATTAGAGATAAACTGATATCTGTGTAATGGCTAAAAAGAACTTTCTTGTAGTTTGAATTTGAGTAAATGGTAAACAATTACACAGCACTGCACCCACCTTTCATTGCTATAGTTTTGTATGCTAATTTCCAACCACAATTTAACTTCGTTCTCCAATGTGCTTATGATATCATTCCAACAATGATTTAGGCCAGTGCTTCTCAAACTTCAGCATGCATCTGAATCACCTGGGGAGCCTCTAATGAGATTCCCCAGACCAGCCCCCAAAGCCTCTTGGGATTCAGCAGCCTGAAGAGAGGAACCAAAGAATTTCTAGAAGTTCCCAACTGCTGAACTGATGCTGCAGCCAATCCACGAACCACATCTTGGGTAGCACTGATTTAGAACGAACACTATGTCTTCATTTTCCCAACAAAGAAAACTGAGATTGTAGGAAACTGAGATTATGTACTCTGCTCAACACTTCAAAGAAGTTCTGAAAGTACTATTACTCTGTGCTGACATCTTGTGTTGAAAAACCTTTTTAGGAATGCAAAAGGCTTACTGGGGGATGGGGGGGTAGGGGAAGGAAAAAAAAGAAATTAAATGAAAAGGAAAGGAAAGAAAAAAGAAAGACTTTTCATCTTTTTACCTAGACTTAGACTCCCTTAACGGCTTGAATTAACTCCTATTCCTAACCAGTATTTAAATATCTAATCTTGGTAGTCAGTACGTACAGACATAATATATGTTAAATTTTCAACAATCACAATTCTACCTCATACCTGTAAATGCCTGTCATATGCTGTATGCTAGGTTGTAAGGACTAATTACTGATACTCTTGGTCTACTTGGTATTGTTATAAAGCAATTCTCTTACTCTGGGCTACAGATTTTAGAAGAAAAGACTGGCTAAATCAAAATAATTGTCTTTTTGCAAGACGCAAATCAGAGAGGGAAAAAACCTGCTTTGCTGGTAACTGTTAGTCAATAAAAGTTCTATACCAAGTACTGTCATTTATCAGATTAAACTGTCAACAATAAAAACAAGATAGACCCCAAAAAAGTCATTTCTCCATCTACATTAGTGTGGTTCCTTTCATTACTCTGTCTACACACTGTACACTCTGGGAATACCAGAGATGTCCACGGCAAACATTCAAACAGCTTCAGGGCCTCCAAGTGCTACTCTCATTACTGGCATGAATGACTTACTGCAAGGTGATTAAAAAGCATTCAATGTTCTGAACAACTTATGACTGTCAACACCATGGTGCACCAAGAATTATCCAGTCTTCATGTCGACAACTGAAATAACCAATTTCTGAGACGAGAAAACAAAACGTGAAGTTCAATAACTATGGCGTGGTAGTTAATAACACGGGCTCTAAAATCAGACCATCCTATTTGAGTCCTAGCTCAATCACCTACTTACTAGCTACATGACCTTGAACAAGTTACTTGATCCCCCCATGCATCAGTTTCCTCACCTGTAATTAAGGTTCAGAGTTCCTATGTGACAGGGCCATCATGAAAACTGCAGAAGAACACTCCAGGGACGAGGAGTAAAAAGACATTCTTTGTCAGTGAGTAGTATTCCTATCTTATAAAAGGAAAAAATATCCCTGGAAATCCTTCTATTTACTGTTTAGTAGATTCTAGTCCACTTTCTAAATCTAAGTTAGTGAAAAATATACCAAAGCCCAATCACCTGTTTCAACAATAGCATGGAATGGAAATCTATTCCCTATTCAAATTGCAGGAGCAGGGAAGGGAATTTACATTTTAAAACTGAAACAAAGAACCACTAGGAAGAAATTTGTCTTAGACATCCCTCCAACTATATTCTCCCTCCAAGATGTACTTTTAGACCAGGCATGGTGGCTCACGCCAATAATCCCAGCACTTTGTGAGGCCTAGGCAGGTGGATCACTTGAGGTCAGGAGTTAGAGATCAGCCTGGCCAACATGGTGAAACCCTGTCTATACTAAAAATACAAAAATTAGCTGGGTGTGCTGGGGCATGCCTGTAGTCTCAGCTACTTGGGAAGCTGAGGCAGGAGAATCAGCTGAACCCAGGAGGTGGAGACTGCAGTGAACCGAGACTGCACCACTGCACTCCAGCCTGAGCAACAGAGCAAGACTCCGGTCTCAAAAAAAAAAAAAAAAAAAGGGCGGGGGACGTTTAATGCAAATGTTTGTCCCAAATCACGGCCAGCCCAGAAAGGCGTATCCACCAGTCTGACCCAAACACTTCGAGGTGCTCAGCCTATAGGAAAAAAACAAGCTCCCTTCTATTTTCTTACAAAACAAAAACTATAGAATGTTTCCTGTGTAGTCTCAGCACTTCACACCAGACTCCTTGAACCTTCTTCCCAACACCTTCAGGGACAGGCGCTATTGCTCACTCAGTGCAGTTCTGTGACTTTTCCCTCAAACAACCAGAAGTTCTTTCTCAGCACCTCCTGTACTGACTTGGGAAGAGACCGAAGGGGTGGCCATCGTCACAGAGCACCAGTGTCAAGCCAGATGGCCCTTACTCCTTACAACTTCTGTGAGTCAGAAGCGGAGAAAGTGAAGGGGAGAAGGATACTATAGTTCTGCTTTTTTATATTTGGTTTCCATAAAAATTGCATTTTAGAAAGGAATCTATGCTAAAAAGTTTCAAACCTCATTGTTCTAGTTCAATATACCTTGATTTCAGAAAGGAGTAAGCCAACCTCAGACACAGTAAGGAACTTCCAACAGGCCTAACAGCCGAACTCCATCAGGCTTCCTAACTCTAAGACCAGCACCTGGGAGAGCCTCTTCAAAGCTCCATAAAGCCATCCCTGCTCACTCCATGTGAAAGACATTAATAATCATCATTCGTGAATGTGGAAACTTGTGTTTCTGCCTTTCCTTCTATCCATCTTCAGATTTGCATTGAGAACAGGAAAATGGGACTGACAACTTTTCCTTTCAATTTCTCCCTTTTGCTGGACAGTAATGTGCTCAAGCCTTCCAGTCTTCAAGACAACTATGTATGCCTGTGAAGGCACTAAATCAAGGTCCCCAAATGTGGAACACAGAGGATGAGAGATTCTTTCAGTTACTATACATATAAACTTTAGATAGGTGCTTGTTTCTTATGCTTTAGGGAATCAAACCTATGAATTAATGAATAGTATTGCTTATTAGGATGAGGCACACGGAATCTTCTTGCACAAAACCCAATTAATAACCCAAAAGCCCCATTAATATCTGAAATCCAAAGTAAATGAACTTTTAATCACAGATGATTCGAAAATACGGAAAAATGATTAGGATGCATATTAACATTCTAAAAGCCTTTAACTTAATTTGCAAAATCTATTTTGAATGAACTGTTCTGGTCTTGCAAAGTTAAGGTTTAACTTGCCTTTGTCCCCACTGTACTTAAGTTTTTCATCATTACCTAATATTTACAGCTTATAATTGTTTTTATTGTTATGTTCTATTTGTGGCAAGACATGGCTTACTATTTATGGTAATGCCATGATAATGAACGGAAACATATCACTGGATATGGCAAAACCATGAAGGTGATGAGCACATGGATAAAATCTGAGACACTATTAAACCTCAGAGAAAGAAGAACATATGTAGCTTACTTTCACATTTTTACTTTACAGGCAGTTTCTGAAGCTAAATATTACAAATATTTACATTATGTATCACGTAAACATTTTGGAGATTTTTGTTTGGTCCAGTCACTAACAATTACTGTAAGGCACACCTATTCATCAGCCCTTCCATGACAGCCAAGAAGCCTCTCATCTGCTTCAGCTATTACAGTGTGGTGGCTAAGGAGCATACACTTTCAATATAAATATTTTGGGGGAAAATGTTTTAAAGAGTGCCTCACATGGTGCTAGGGTCAAGGAGTGGCTTCTCCTTATTTAATAATCTATGATTAAGAAGAGTCTTACAATCAGAACAGACTGTTCGAGTGACATTTCCAGTTTGTAAGTGGCAAAGTTATCAGTAGAGGGTAGTTGTAAAATCCATTGTATCTAATAAAGTAAAAGTGGATATTATAATTGAAGATATTAATAGAATCTTAATTTTCTTTTTTGGATGTAACTATGTCACAAACAAAAAAAAATTTTTAGGGAAAAAAGTTCTGTAAGCTGGTACCTACAGAATTTAGGATTGAGAGCACACTTGTCAGTTTAAATACATGATTACTGCATTGTCTTTTAACATGGATATGCTTTCCTTAAATTCATAAGCTTTTCCTTCATTTAAAAATGTTATAAAGCAGTAAGCGTGTGACAGCATCCTAGGCACGCCCTCCCAGCATAAGACACAGTCTCTGCCCAAAAGGAGCTCCTTGTCAAACAGTGGACCAAGACCAGGAGAGGAAGCCTGCACACCCGGCCCACACAGTCATTCCAAGGAGAGAAGAGGGAGAGGTTCACCACGCACCTGCCACACGTGCCAGAACGGTTTTTCTTCCATTGGCCCAGTTCCCATTCAACTGTAGAAAAATCATGTCCCAAAGGCTTTTAATGGTTACAGGTAGACCTGGCACACTTCAGCCAGATCAAGGAAAAGGGAAGGGACAGAGAAGATGACTAGGTACTATTCCTCATCACACAGTACATCTCCTGTGAGCTAGGAGGCCATCAATCACAAGGGAGGGGGCCTTACCTAGGTGATCTTATATGCTGTGTACAAAAGGTCACAAAACACTATCTAGAATCAGTTTTCAGAACTGCTTACTTGTGGGACGTCCTCTTCTTCATCATGTTGGCAGATACTCCAGCATGGCCTGTAAGAGAGATGGGTATACAGTTAATGAAAACCAGATATAAAAATACCTCGTAGCTCAGGAAAAACTTCTGCAAAACTGCTATACAGAACATGAAAAGAAAATACACCATTACTAGCAAACATGTAAGAAAGCTATTTGTTTACTGAACTTCTAAAAGGAGATACACAGAAGAGACTCTTAAAAGACAATAATAGAGGCAACAGTTCTCTACCCACTCAAATTAGCCATGAAAACACAAAACCAAAACTGCATGGACAAGAGCTACAAGAAAAACTAAGCGTCAGCCTGGCGTGGAGGCTCATGCCTGTAATCCCAGCACTCTGGGAGGCCAAGGCAGGAAGACTGGTTGAAGCCAGGAGTTTTAGACCAGCCTGGGTAACACAGGAAGACCCTGTCACTACAAAAAAATAATGAACCAGGTGCAGTGGTTGCCTGTGGTCCCAGCCACTCAGGAGGCTGAGGTGGGATGAGCGCTTGAGCCCAGGAGGTTTAGGCTGCTGTAAGCTGTGTTTGTGCCACTGCAGTCCAGCCTGGGTGACAGAGAAAGACTTTGTCTCAAAACACAGAAGCAAACAAACAAAAAACCTAACTGGGCACAGTGGGTCACGCCCATAATGCAAACACTTTGAAAGGAGGCCAAGTATGGTAGATCACTTGAGGTCAGGAGTTTGAGATCAGCCTAGCCAAGATGGAGAAACCCTGTCTCTCCTAAAAATACAAAAATCAGTCAGGCATGGTGGAGTACGCCTGTAATCTCAGCTACTTGGGAGGGTAAGGTGGGAGGATCACTTGAACCCAGAAGGCAGGGGTTACAGTGAGCCAACATCGCACCACTGCACTCCAGCCTGGGCAACAGAGTAAGACCCTGTCTCAAAAAATAAAATAAAATTTAAAAAGACCAAAAGACCAAAACAAGATTAAGTGACAATCCTAGCTATAAAGTCCTAAATGGTACAGAGCTGTCTTACTGTCATAAACAACTGAAAAACAAGATGAAATATATGAAACACCTGGTTTTAGACGCTAGACAACAGGCAGCACAAGTGTGTGGGACATGGGAGCAGACAACACAGGAACTGTGCACAGGCCCGGACCTCATTCCTGGAAGCAACTTTTGGGCAATGGTACATGAAGGGGGAACCAAGAACACCATCTTTTTACCATGTTGTAAGTCAGTGGGTTGGCTGGAATTTGTGGAACTGCGTGTGGGCAAGAAGGGATCGACTCAGAAGGAAAACTCGAAAGCCTGCATTTGGGGGAAGATGTCTTAAGTCTCTGACGACACACAGATCTGCACATAATTCTGAGAATTCACAAAGGGGTATAGTTGTTCAGATCCCATCGCCACCTCTTAACACTTGGGGAAATCAATAAAGATGGCAAAAGATGGCCCTAACATGGAAATGTGAGGAAGCCTAGAACAAAAGCTCAGCACCTCCTTGCCAAAATAGACTCCAACACTCTGTAAAAGGGCATCAACAAAGTCCCACCGCTCAACAACACGAGATTTCAAACGTTCAATACCAACAAAAATTATTAGACATGAAAAAGGTAGCAGACTGTAACCCCATAATCAAACAGCCTGAGTGAAATAAAGTATTTAGCACGCAAGGACATTAAGAGAACATCAATACATACATTCAAAAATTTAAAGGAAAATACAAAAACTTAACATACAAAAATGGAAAATTTAAAGGAAACAAATAAATTAGTGAAAAATACATGATCTGAAATTAAAAGTTCACGGAATGTGAGATAAAAAGATCAGTGACTTTGTCACACAGCAATACAAACTACCCAAAATAGCACAGAAAGAAAAATCTGGAATAAAACAATGAACATAACCTCGGTGACCTTTACAGCAGTATCAACTAGCCTAACACACAGGAAAGTGGAATCAAAGGCAAAGAGTAGAGAGAGAAGTGAGGGGAAAACATAATGACAGAAAGTTGTCTAGATGTGATAAAAAGCATATAACAGAGCTAATAAGCTCAACAAAGCCAAAGAAAGACCAAAAACAAAGAAAACCACACCAAGGCACGACTTCATCAAATTTCTAAAAACTATTGATACAAATAAATTTTTTAAAATACCTAAAGAAGGTACATTAAAAATTGGAAAAAAAAAAAAAAAACTGGCTCCAAAATTGATGTCAGAAACCATATAAGCCTGAAGACAGTGGAGTAAATCTTTAAGGTGCTAAAAAAAATAAATAATAAGGCCAGGCGCAGTGGCTCACACCTGTAATCCCAGCACTTTGGGAGGCAGATTCAGAGGCAGGCGGATCACAAGGTCAGGAGATAGAGACTATCCTGGCCAACATGGTGAAACCCCATCTCTACTAAAAATACAAAAATTAGCTGGGCATGGGGGAGCATGCCTGCAATCCCAGCTACTCAGGAAGCTGAGGCAGTAAAATTGCTTGAACCGGGACCTGGGAGGTGGAGGTTGCAGTGAGCCAAGATCACACCACTGTACTCCAGCCTAGGCTACAGAGTGAGACTCCGTCTCCAAACAATTTAAAAAATAAAAATAAAAGCAAACTGGGCTAGGCGCAGTAGTTCACGCCTGTAATCCCAGCACTTCGGAAGGCCGAGGTGGGCAGATCACCTGAGGTCAGGAGTTTGAGACCAGCCTGGCTAACATGGTAAAACCCCGCTTCTACTAAAAATACAAAAAAATTAGCAAGGCGTGGTGGTGCACCTGTAATCCCAGTTTCTCAGGAGGCTAAGGCAGGATAACTAGAACTGCTTGAATCTGGGAGGCAGAGGCTGCAGTGACCCAAGATGTGTGCTGTTGCACTCCAGCTTGGGCAACAAAAGCAAAACCCCATCTCAAAAAAAAAAAAAAAAGAAAAAAAGGCAAACCAACTTACCCATGAACTTAAACCATCCAGCAAAAAATACGTTCCACCTGCCACACATCTGATAATTAAACTAAATAGAAATAGTCTAACTGTCCTAATTAAGACTATTATCAGACAGATTAGCTTCAAGACAAACAGTATTACCACAAATCAAAAGAACAATTCAAAATGCTAAAAGAATGAAAGGGTGAATTAATTAAAAAGCCGTAATAATCTTAAATCCATATGAACTCAGTTACAGAGAATGGAAATACATGAAGCAAAAACTGACAGAATTAAAGACAAAGACACATCCGTAATTATACTTAATTATACAACTCTCTCCTCTCACAATTGATGTAACAAGTGCATAGGAAAATCAGAAAGATACGTCATTAATATGGCAACAAAAAAAAAAATAGAAAAATTTTAAAAAGAGAATCAAAAGGAAAACAGAAGACCTGAACACCCAACCTTACTTAGTTGACATTTAAAGAATACTAAACTATTAATGCCAAAATACAGTTTTCCGAGTTCACACGGAAACGTTCACTCAGATACATCATATTTCTGAGTCATACAGGTCTCAGGTCGGACATGGTGGCTCACAAAACCTGTAATCCCAGCACTTTGGGAGGCTGAGGCGGGTGGATCACTTGAGATAGGGAGTTTGAGACCAGCCTGGCCAACATGGTGAAACCCCATCTCTACCAAAAAAAGGGGCAAAAATAAAAAAGCCAGGCATGATGGTGGCTGCCTGTAATTCCGGCTAAGGTAGGAGAATCACTTGAACCCGAGAGGCGAAGGCTGCCATGAGCCAAGATCGCGCCGCTGCAATCTTGCAGTCGCACTCCAGCCCAGAGTGAGACTCCACCTCAAAACAATAAAATAATAATAATAATACAAGTCTCAATACATTTAAGGCAATCTGAAATCAAACAAAAGCTTATTGTTCTACTCTGGAGACAAAAACAGGGAGATGGGCCCGACTGCCAAGAACCACTCAGCCCTCTTGACCCAGCACGTTCACGTGCACTGCGATGTGGACAGAAGCTCGGCAATGGCTAATGGGTGAAGAATTAAGTATGTGATGGCCCCAAATAATGAAGAAAGACACAGACTAGAAGCAGGAGCAAGTCTACCTGATGCGCATCCCTGGAGCATGTCTGGGCTTGGAGTAGACAAGGATGAAGGTGGTAAGAAATGGAAAAAAAGAAGTAAAAGTAAAAAGTCTTTCAGTATCTACTGGAATTGCACCAGGTGTCAAGAACCCTTTTCCACTCCTCAACACACACACAACCCCACACTGGATGTACTGAGTGCTGGGTTCTAGAAAAGGGTGCCTCAAATGCTAAACATTGTCCTACGTCCCCACAGAGTCAACCTTCCCATTTAGAAGAAATGGAACTTGCTATTTATCAGTCAAGAAAAGGTAAGCTATTCATAATCAAAGAATCCTTTAATCTTAAACAGGAATGGCCAATCAACAGCCACAGTCTGAGAAAAATGAAAGCAAGCAGCACCACTTTCCCTGAAATGATCTGAGAACTAAAATGATTATAAACTGGCATCTTCAAGGAAACTGGAGATATTGTAATAACAAAAGGGGAACAAGAGGCTATGAAAGGGGAAAGGAGCTCCTGAAAATTAAAAAGTGAATAAAGATAACCTGGCACTTAAAAAGCTTGGAAGTTAACCAATTCGTCCTAACAAAGGGCTAAACAAACTAAAAAATCACTAACTTTTAGACTGATCAGAGAATTGAGGTCACCAAACAACTGCCCCCAAAACTGGAGAAACAGGCAGAGGTAGAGAATCACTACTGATTAGATCAGAAACCTCCACAGGAACCAGAGCCATGGTAAGGAAACCTAAACTGCCAACTGACACTGCTGGAGAGTCAGCATGAACAGGTCTGACAAAAACTCCAGGGGTTGGGGGCTCTCTTACAAGGACCCCCACACTTTCCTTAAATTTTCCTCTATAAGCTAGAGAAGCTGGTCAAGCCATTCTGTCCCACAAGGGGCAAGGGTAGGGAGACTGGGAAGCACAAGCGAAGGTCCCAACTGAGGTGTACAAGCTCATGAAAAGACTGGCACGTAATCATAGGACTACGGACTGCTTCCCCTCCCCACCACCTTACCAAAGACTTATTACTACAGCTCCTCTTACCCAGACATCATGTGTACCTTTCAACAAGAAATCACAGGCTTATTAAATAAAACGCAAAAAGCAATCCTAAGAGACACAACAAGCATTAGAACCAGACGCAAATAGGCAGGAGGTTGGAATTACCAGACCAGGAATTTAAATGAACTATGATTAATATGCTAAAGTCTCTAACAAATAATGTAGACAACATGAAAGAATAGTTGGACAATATATACAGAGATGGAACTTCTAAGAATCAAAAAATACTATGGATAAACACTTTAACAGAAATGAAGAATGCCTCTCGCAGACTGGACAGGACTAAGCAAAATACCTCTGAGCTTGAGAACATCTTAATAGAAACTTCCAAAACTGAAAAGCAGAAAGAAACACCCCAAAATATTAAGAATATGAGACAAGTACAAAAGGCATAACTTACACATTATGGAAATTCAAGTAGGAAGAGAAAGAAAAGAATAGACGCAATGTGAAGCAAACACTGAGAATTTCCCAGAAATTAATAACAGACACCAGACCACAAATCCAGGAAGCTCAGAGGACACTAAGCCAAATAAATGCCTGAAAAACACTACACCTACAAATATCAAATATTCAAACTGCAGAAAATCAAAGGTAAAGAAAAGAAATCTTGGCCAGGCGCGGTGGCTCACACCTGTAATCCCAATACTTTGGGTGGTCGAGGTGGGCGGATCACTTGAGGTCAACAGTTTGAAGCTAGCCTGGCCAACAGGGTGAAACCCCATCTCTACTAAAATACAAAAATTAGCCGGGCATGGTGACATGTGCCTGTAACCCCAACTGCTCCAGAAGCTGAAGCAGGAGAACTGCTTGAACCCAGGAGGTGGTTGCAGCGAGCTGAAATCAGGCCACTGAACTCCAGCCTGGGTGACAGAGCAAGATACTGTCGGAAAGGGAAAGGGAAAAAGGGAAAGGGAAAGGGAAAA
>NW_022437058.1:347358-351808 GCF_009761245.1 Sapajus apella | reverse complement strand
AAAGGGAAAGGGAAAAAGGGAAAGGGAAAAAGGGAAAGGGAAAAGAAAGGCATCTTGAAAGAAAATTTCTCCTCAGAAACCATGCAAAGTAAGAAGATAGTAAGGAAATTATCTAAAGTGTTGAGAGGAAAAAAACTACTATCCTACAGTTTTATATCCTACAGAATTATACCTCAAAGGGAAGGAGAAATAAGACTTTCCCAGGCAAACCAAAAGGGACAAAATTTGTCACCTGCAGACCTGCCTTGTAAGGAATGTTAAAAAGGAGATCTTTAGAAAGATGGAAAATATAGCCAGGGTTGGTGGTGGGCACTTGTAATCCTAGCTACTCGGGAGGTTGAGCCAAGAGAAGTGCTTGAACTCAGGAGGCAGAGGTTGCAGTGAGCCAAGATCACACCGCTGCACAGATGGGCAACAAAGCAAGACTCCATCTCAGGGGAAAAAAAAAAAGGAAAACATAGGTCAGAAGCTCAGATCTATATAAATGAAGAACATTAAAGAAGAAATAAATAAAAATAACAAACACTTTTATTTATTCATTTATTTTTGAGTCAGGGTCTCACTCTTTCACCCAGGCTGGAGCAGTGGTAACATTATAGATCACTGCAATCTCAACCTCCCAAAACTCAAGTGATCCTCAGCCTTAACCTCCCAAGTAGCTGGGACTACAGGAATGCACCATCATGCCAAACAATTTTTTTCATTTTTTGTAGAGATGGAGTCTCACTACATTGCCCAGAGTGGTCTTGAACTCCTGGGCTCAAGTGATCCTCCCACCTAGGCCTTCCAAAATGCTGGGATTACAGGCATGAGCCACAGCATCCTGGCCTGGCCTATTTTTCTTGTCTTAATTGAGCAACAATGTGTACACACACACGCACATGCAAGCGAGCGAGCCAAATGAATGGCAGCAATGATACAACCAGCCTTGAGAGAGGAACTGGGAATACAGCCGTCCTTCCGTATCTGTGAAGGACTGGTCCTAGGACCCTCTTCAACACCAAACTCCATGGATGCTCAAGTCTCTTATATAAAATGGTGTAGTATCTGCAACTAATCTGGGCACACCCTGCCCCATATACTTTAAATTGTCTCTAGATTATTAATAATACCAAATACAAAAGCTATGTGAATTGGTGTTATAATGTATCATTTAGAAAAAAAGACAATAATGTACATGTTTAGTACAGGCACAATGGTGTTTTCCTGGATATTTTCAGTTTGTGTTTGGTTGAATCCACAGACACAAAACCCATGGATACAGAGGGCCAACTATATTTTACCATTATAAGGTAGGTGGCACTACCCTTGAAGCAATATAATGTTATTTCAAAGTAGACTTGGAAAGGGTAAGTTTTTTTGTTGTTGTTTTTGTTTTTAAAGAAAAAAGCGGGGGAGGAGGGGGTGGAAGAGGAGGGAAAAGCGGAGGAAAAGAGAAAGAAAGGGAGGGAGAAAGAAAGAGGCTGGATGTGGTGGCTCACGCCTATAATCCCAGCACTTTGGAAGGCTGAGGCAGATGAATCACTTGAGCACAGGAGTTCAAGACCAGCCTGGCCAACATGGTGAAACCCCGTCTCTACAAAAACATAAAACTTGGCTGGGCGCAGTGGCTCACACCTGTAATCCCAGAACTTTGGGAGGCTGAGGTGGGCAGATCACCTGATGTCAGGAGTTCAAGATCAGCCTGGCCAACATGGTGAAACCTCGTCTCTTAAAAAAAATAAAAATAAAAAAATTAGCCAGGCGTGGTGGCAGGTGCCTGTAGTCCCAGCTACCGGGGAGACTGAGGTGGGAGAATAGCTCGAACCTGGGTGGCAGAGCTTGCAGTGAGCCAATACTACGCCACTGCATGCCAGCCTGGGTGATACAGCAAGGCTCCATCTCCCCCCCCCCCCCAAAAAAAAAAGGAGAAAGGAAAAGAAAAGGACAAAAAAAAGAGAAGGACAAAGAAATAGAGAAGAGAGAAGAAGAGAAGGACAAAGAAATAAAGTAGACTTGAATTACTTGTAAATCTATATTGCAAACTACAGGGCAATCACTGAAAAAGTTTAAAAACTTAAGCTGGCTGGGGATGGTGGCTCACACCTGTAATCCCAGCACTTAGGGAGACCAAAGTGGACGAACCACTTGAGCTCAGGAGTCCAAGACCAGCCTTTGAAACATGGTGAAACCCTTTTTTTTTTTTTTTTTAGACAAAGTCTCGCTCTGTCGCTCAGGCTGGAGTGCAGCGGCACGATCTCAGCTCACTGCAACCTCCTCGTCCAGGGTTCAAGCGATTCTTCTGCCTCAGCCTCCCAAGTAGCTGGGACTACAGGTGCCTGCACCACACCCAGCTAATTCTTTTGTATTTTCAGTAGAGACGGGGTTTCGCCATGTTGGCCAGGCTGGCTCTGTCTCTATTTTTAAACATTAAAAAAATTATTAAAAATTAAAAACAAAAAATATCCTTGATATGCTAAAAAAGGAAAAAAAGTGGCATCATATAAAATGCTCAGTTAAAACCACAAAAGGCAGAAAAAAGAGGAAGGCAAAAATAGGAAAAAGGAACAAGAGCAAAGAACAGACAATTAACATAAATATGATAGGATATTACTCCACCTACATAAATAACCATTTTCAGTGTTACAGATCTAAAGATACTAATGAAAAGACACACTCAGAGTGGATCAAAAACAAGATGCAACTTTATGCTATATACAAGAAATTCACTTTTAACTATAAAGATACACAGACTTAAAGTAAACGGATGAAGAAAAGATATAGCTTGCTACCAATAATCAAAGGAAAGAGGAACCTGTATTAATCTTAGAGAAAGCAGAGTTAGAGGAAGAAAAGTTAGCAAAGATAAAGAGGGGCATTAGATAAAACAAAGGTGTCAATTTTCCAAGAAAACACAACAATCCTTAACGTGTATGTGCCTAAAAACGGAGCATCAAAATACGTGAGGAAAAACTGATGGAACCATAGGAAGAGATCGGTAACTCCACTATAGGTTGAGTACCCCTTATTCAAAATGCTTGAGACCAAAAGTGCTTCACATGTCAGAATATCTACATATACAAAATGAAGTATCTTGGGAATGGGACCCAAGTTTAAACACAAAATTTAGTTATGTTTCATATAAACCTTCTACACTCCCTGAAAGTAATTTTCTGTAATATTTTAAATAATTTTGTGCACGAAACAAAGTTTATACTCATTGAAGTATCAGAAAGCAAAGGTGTCACTGGCTCAACCCATGTGGATATCTGTGTTTGTTATCGTCATCATTCCTAACACTGAATATATGTGCTACCAACAGCAGCCATCTCTTACACTAATTCACACACAAGCTCTTAACAGTAAAAAATATGGCATGCCGTTAATACAGTGAAAAAATAGTGTGTTCAGGATATCTAAGCCACACAGTAGCAGCACCAGAATATCTGTATCAACTGTTAACAGCAACAACGAACAACAGCTTGCCTTTGCTCTCTACCTACAATGCTGTTTTTTTGTGTTTGATTTTTTTGTTTTAGGTGAGAAAAAATAGCAGAAGCAGTTGAGGGACCAGGAAGTTGGTTCTTAGGAATGAGCAAGCATTCTACTGGACGGCTGTTTGAAGTTTCTCCTCCAGTCAGCCACTCATGAACAAGTCTTTTGTCTTTAAAGTCTCTATTTGTATAAGCTGACAAGATTCCTTGTTCTGTTACAAATGTACCCTGCTCTAGTCCTTCAGTAAGCCCATCACACATTTTCCCCATGTGGTCAACAGGCACTTTTTCTTTTGTATTAATGTCATCTTCATCACCCAATTGTGGCATCATGTAAGTTACTCAGAAAGTTTCGGATTTAAAATATTTCAGATTTTAGGTTTTTGGATTAGGGATGCCCAACCTATATTACAGTTATGGATTTTAACATCCTTCTATCAGTAAAGGCCAGATCCAGAAGGCATAAAATCAGTAAGGATACAGATGAACTCAACAGCACCATCAAATCCATTTGACTATGAATTTGATCTATGGTCAGAATGTATAGGCTACTTCGCCCAACAGCAGAATACAAACTCTTCTCAAGTTCACATGGAAAATGTACCAACACAGACCACATTATGAACTATAAAACACAGCTTCACAAATTTAAAAAACATCAGTATAGTATGCTGTCATACAACAACAGAATTAAACTAGAAATCAGCAACAGAAAGATGGCTGGAAAATCTCAAAATCTCAAAAATGGAGATTAAACAACATATTTCTAAGCACACGGGTCAAAGAAGAAACTGCAAGAGAAATTTAAATATATTTTGAACAAAAATGAAAACATAACTTACCAACATTTGTAGGATGCAGCAAAAGCAGTGCTTACAGAGAAATTTATAGCAATTAATGCACGTAACTAGGAAAAAAAAAAAAAAATCTTTTTTTTTTTTTTTTTTTAATTAGGGCCGGGCCCCGCTTTTTTACCC
>NW_022437058.1:318536-347258 GCF_009761245.1 Sapajus apella | reverse complement strand
GTAACTAGGAAAAAAAAAAAAAAATCTTTTTTTTTTTTTTTTTTTTTGAGACAGGGCCGCTCTCTGTCACCCAGGCTGGAGTGCAGTGACATGATCTCAATGCACTGCAACTTCCGCCTCCCAGGGCTTATGCAATTCTCCTTCCTCAGCCTCCCAGGTAGCCAGGATTACAGGGGTGTGTCACCACACCCAGCTAATTTTTCTATTTTTAGTAGAGACAAGGTTTCACCATGTTGGCCAGGCTGGTCTCAAACTCCTGACCTCAAGTGATCCACTGACCTTGGCCTCTCAAAGTGCTGGGATTACAGGCCTGAACTACCATGCCCAGCCAAAGAAAGATCGAATGTCAATAATCTAAGCTTCTGTCTTAGGAAACTAGAAAAAGAAGAGAATATTAAATCCAAGGTAAAGAGAGAACAATAAAATTATAAAAATTAGAGCAGAAATCACAACAACTGAAAATCAAAATCAATAAAGATCAACGAAACCAAATAGTTGCCTGTGGAAATGCAAAATGGTACAGCCGCTTTGGAAGACAGTTTGGCAATTTCTTGCAAAGTAAACATACATTTAACCATAAACCAGGAGTTGTGCTCCTTGATATTTACCCAACAGTTGAAAATATCCTTACACAAAATCTGCACACAGATATATATAGCAGTTTTATTCATTTTGCTGTGTTGCTTCTTTTCTTTTTCTTTTTTAATTGAGACAGGGTCTCACACTCTGTTGCATAATCGGTGCTTACTGCAGCTTCTCCCTGCTTGGCTCAAGCCATCCTCCTGCCTCAGCCTCCCAAGTAGCTGGGACCACAGGTGTGAGCCACCATACCCCTCTACTTTTTGTATTTTTCATAGAGAAGGGGTTTTGACATGTTGCCCAAGCTGATCTAAAATTCCCAGGCTAAGGAGATCAGCCTGCCTCAACCTCCCAAAGTGCTGGGATTACAGGTATGAGCCGCCACTCCCGGTCTATAGCAGCTTTATTCAAAACTGCCAAAATTTGGAAGCAACCAAGATGTTTCTTCAGTAGGTAAATGGATAAATAAACTGGTACATCCAAACAATAGAATATTTGGTGCTAAAAAGAAATGAGCTCTCAAGCCATAAAGACATAGAGGAAATTTATGTGCACGTTAATTACTAAGTGAATGAATCCAATCTGAAAAGGCTCCATGCTGTATGATTCCAACTGTATCTTATGTTATTCTGGAAAAGACAAAACTAGGGAGACAATAAAAAACCAGCACTTGCCAGGGGTTTGAGGTGAGAGAGAAAAATAATGGGAAAACAAGGGATTTTCAGGGCAGTGAAACCCCAAGAATGAATCTTAATGTAAACTATGGACTTTGGGTGATAATGACTTGCCAATGTAGGTTCATCAACTTTAACAAATATACTACTCTGTGAGATGTGGGGTGGGGATAGGGGAGGGTGTGCTGCAAATATGAGAGGGAAAGGAATATATGGGAACTCTGTTATTTTCCACTCCATTTTCCTGAGTACCTAAAACTGCTCTAAAAAAATAAAACCCATTATCTCTTTGCAACTTTAAAACTGAATCAAGGTTCTAAGTTTAAAAACTTTTAGTCTACACTTACTCTTCTGTCATCAACACTGAGCTATAAAGCCAGGTGCTATGGCGCACACCTGTAGTCCCAGCTATTAGGAGGATCACCTGAACCCAGGACCTCAAGTCCAGCCTGGGCAACATAGTTAGACCCCATTTCTTTAAAATAAACCAACAAAACTGGGCTAGAAAACAAGAAGACAAGAGAGTAATACCTTCAATAGTGAAGCAAAATGACTTTGAACCCTGAACTTCATACCTGGCTAAAGTATTAACTGACATTATATACATTTCCATACATATATGGGCTAAAATTTATATTTCATACACATCTTCTCTGGAAGTTATTGAAGGATACCCCTCAAGATATAAGAAAAGCAACATAAACATATAGATCTGAGAAACCATAGATATAACCTAGAAGAGCAGAAGGTTCCAGTATAACTTAGTTAATGTTACATGCGAATTTTCAGTGCTGCAAAAGAGGCAGCACTCAAATATTAATTTTCTCAGCAAGGCAATTCACTTCTATAGAAGGGTACATCTCACAGATGGAGCAATGGAGAGCACATACCTGGTCAAGGTAGGGGAAGGGGTTCTTATTCCTGACACAGGTAGCCCTTACTG
This sequence comes from Sapajus apella, assembly GCF_009761245.1. Classification (NCBI taxonomy): domain Eukaryota; kingdom Metazoa; phylum Chordata; class Mammalia; order Primates; family Cebidae; genus Sapajus; species Sapajus apella. Next base: position 345,062 of record NW_022437058.1, on the reverse strand, counting down.
CTGTGTTGTTCCCCTATTGGCCAGAGTTGGACCGCACAGTCTAAACTAATTCCAATTGGCTATTTTTAAAGAGAGCAGGGGTGTGAGCCAGAGTGGTGGGGTGAGTAGTTTGGCAGGAAGGATGGTAATGGAACAGGTCGGACCAAGTGATCAGGGGTACAGATGTGAACTACTAATTAGAACTGATGGGAAAGCTGTTTACGGAAACTAGAGGCAAGGGGGCGCAAAAAAACAAGAAGTTAAACTTTAAAATGGAGAATTAGATAATAAGAGGGCTGAACATACTGACATACCAATTCTTTGAAGAGAAACTTGGAGTGCACTATATCTAACAGTAACAGGCTGACAAACCCATACAGGTAGAAGTGAGAGACAGGGACTCAAGAAAGGCTGTTTCCAAGAAACTGACTCCACAGAACAGAAGTGTAAGAAGGTAAATCACCCTATCACAGATTAAAGGTTAATAAATCTGATGTGAAAAAAGCTTATGCAAGTAATGAGGAAAAAATGGATGTAATAACAGAAAAAGAAAGGCCAAGTAGACCCTTACAAGCTAAGATCACAAATAAAACTGAACAGAGACACTATTCCTCACCCATAAAACAGACAAAACCACATATTTGACAACATATGTCACTGGCAAAACTGTGAGGAGAAAGAAACATTTTATATATCTTAATGCTGGTAAAAATGCAAAATGGGCTGGGCGTCATGACTTACAAAGCTCAGGAGGTTCGAGAACAGCCTGGTCAACAAGGTGAAACACTGTCTCTACAAAAAATACAAAAATAAGCCGGGCACGGTGGCACATGCCTGTAGTCCCAGATACTTGGAGGCTGAGGTGGGAGAATCGCTTGAGTCCAGGAGGTCAAGGCTGCAGTGAACCATGATCATGCCACTGCTCTCCAGCCTGGACAACAAAGTGAGATTCCATCTCCAAAAAAGAAAAAAGAATGCAAAATAATACAGAGCGGATGGAGGGGAATCTGCTGAGATCTCACAAAATTATACACGAACTGAAGATTTGACTCAATTCTATTTCCAGAGATTTATCCAGTGACACAACAGCAAGACATATTGACAAAGGTAATCATTGTACCTTTTTTTTTTGAGCCAGAGTCTCATGCTTTCACCCAGGCTAGAGTGCAGTGGTGCGATCTTGGCTCACTGCAATCTCTGCCTCCCAGGTTCAGGTGATTCTCCTGCCTCAGCCTCCTAAGTACCTGGGATTACAGGCGCCCACCACCATGCCCAGCTAATTTTTGCATTTTCAGTAGAGGTCAGGTTTCACCATGTTGGAAACTCCTGACCTCAAGTGATCCACCTGCCTCGGTCTCCCAATGTGTTGGGATTACAGATGTTAAGTACCCTGCCCAGCCCACTGCAGCTATTATCTGTAACAAGAGAAGACTAGAAACAACTCATGTGTCCAGTAACAATGTATTACCAAATGAACTAATATGGTACAGCCACACAATGGAGTACTATTCATCTGTAAAAAAACAAGAGCTCTACATACTGCTAAAGAGTGGTCACCCACACACATTGCTAAGAAGAAAAAGCAAGTAAAGAGTAAGTCCAGTGGGTACCCATTAACTGGATAACAATAACAGTTTGTCACCAAAAGTGGAGTTATATCACCCACCGCTGACTTTCCAGTGGAAAAGAGAAAAGATCCTTTACTATATAGCTTTATTATATCTATCTGTTGAAGAGAATAGAACCATAATTTATAAAATAAACTATTATATGACTCTAAAACAGATAAAACTATACAACAACATAACATGCAAGAGAAACAAAATACAACCAAAACTGTTTAACAGAGGCTTACTCAGACACATGTTCCAGAATAAGACCAACTATTTTAAGTGAACTTTGTATAGATTTAGGTGCTCCAATGATAAAGACCAATGTCTGATCCAGCAGCTCATTTGGATTAGAAATTCTAAACCAATCTCCATCTACATCATACTTACTGACTTCCAACCCTGTGACTCACTCCTCCCCTTGAGTTCTCGCTTAACTGTCAATAGGTTCTTGGAAACTAAGACTTTTCACAAAACAATGTAAAGCAAGTCCTCAAATATTGTCAGTTTACTGTTCAAAGCTGTTTCCTTATAACACTGATGAGGAAAAAAAACTGGTTTTGTTTTCTGTGAAGTCAGTTTGCAAGAACTTACAGATCGCATTGAGTGAGTACTCACCATACCTTTGTTTGAAAATGTCACTAAGAGTCTACCAAGATGATACTCTCCTGTTGCTCTGCAGATTTTATTTTTAATTTAATTTAATTTAATTTATTTATTTATTTTTTGAGACAGAGTCTCACTCTGTCTCCAGGCTGGAGTGCAGTGGCTATCTCAGCTCACTGCAACCTCCACTTTCCAGGTTCAAGTGATTCTCCTGCAACAGCCTCCCGAGTAGCTGGGATGACAGGTGCACACCACCATGCCCAGCTAGTTTTTGTAGTTTTAGTAGAGATAGGGTTTCACCATGTTGGCCAGGATGCTCTTGATCTCTTGACCTCGTGATCTGCCCGCCTCAGCCTTCCAAAGTGCTGGGATTACAGGTGTGAGTCACCGCACTCGGCTGCTCTGCAGATTTTATAAGCTCAGCTTTGTATGATACACAGTCGTCTCTGGGGATTCAGCAGGTAAAGAAATATGACAATATAAACTTGAAAGAAAAATAAGAAAAACTGAGAGATGAGCGATAATTATCGAAGGAGGACACACGACAATCCATCTCCAAAGAAAACACTCACAGACAAACTCCCCAGTAAGGCAGGAGAAGTCTACCAGGCAAGAAGAGCCATTTCCTCACAGACAGCTTCCATTGTCTTGGTGCCTTCCTAGAGGATCACCCTAGGATCAAGAAACTCAAGGAAAGCCTTCAAATGAAACAGATGAATAGCAGAGACATAAAGAAATTTATAAGCAATAGGGCTAATATTAGAAAGGGTTTTTTAAAAAGCAATTTATAGGCAGGCGCAGTGGTGCATGCCTGTAGTCCCAGCACTTAGAAGACCAAGGCCAGCTGATCACTTAAGCTCATGAGTTCAAGGCCAGCCTGGGCAATGTGGCAAAACCCTGTATCTACAAAAAAATATAAAAATTAGCAGGGCTTGGCAGTACTTGCACCTGTAGTCCCAGCTACTCAGGAGGCTGAGATGGGAGGATCTCTTGAGGCTGGGAGGCTGAGGCTGCAGTGAGTCAAGATCATGCCACTCTGCTCCAGACTGGGTGACACAGCAAGACCCTATCTCAAAACAAACAATCCTGACCTCCCCGCCCGTCTCCTGCTATAGCCTTCCCAGCTCTTCACTCTGGGGGCCTCAGGGCACAGCCCACTCAAGACTCTCTACTTTGATGCTGGCATCTCATCCACTGAGCAAGAAATGCCTTGATACCATGAGCTGCCCACCTTGGAAGAACAGTCAGGACTCTTACACCCTGAAGCCACAAGCCTGGGGTCCCCCATCCTGGTACCTCCAGGGCCACCTGCCATGGAAGGTGCTTCCCTGGATCTAGAGGACAAGGAGGAAGAGGAGTTAGAAGACTATCTGGATAGGGTCAACCCCATCTATGATGCCCGTCCTACAGCAGCCCCTCTGATTCCTACCAGGACTAAGGCTTTGTCATGTCCCGGGCCATGTGTGAGCTGCCATGTGCCTGGCTTCTCGCATCTCACCTGTTGATCACTTAGCTTTCTTGCAAAGGATCTAGTGCCCCCTGACCTCTGCCCAGGCCACTGTCAGTTAACACACATGCACCCCTTTTGTGACTTCTATCTTGGTGGCTGCACTATGAACCCTAACCCATGAGTCCGGAGAAACACAACATGATAATGCAATCCTGGTAACCTTATCTCATGAGGCAGGACGTGGGGAAAGTGCTTCTGTACAACCTCTGATCCCAAGGACTCTTCTCTCAGACTGTGACCTTAGACCATACCTCTTTCCTCCCACCAAAGCCCCGACTCCCCCAAAATCACAAAAAAGACCCTAGACCTATATTTTGTCTTCAGGTAATAAATTCCCAATAAGTCTGCTGGAGTGGATGATAAGGGCTCCCTGCTGCTCAGACCTGAGCCCTCCAGACAGCAGGGTCCCACTACGCCCTCCCCACCTGTTCCCCAAAGAGGCAAGAGGGGGACTCCCCAGCCCAAGGCAGAGTTTTCCCAGCACCCTCCTGCCAACAGAAGTCTTAAGGTCCAGACCCTTCCTTGAACCCCCCACCCACTCCAATTCCCACCTACAGAGCAAGCAACCCCACCCTAGAGCCAGACAGGGTGAGCCTCATGCAGACTGTGCCTTGACAGCTCCAGCCTTGGGAGAAGAATTTACTGTTAACCTGCACGACTAACGAATCATTTTACCCCTGCCCAGCGGAATAGGATCTAAACGTCCCCCTTCAGGGTAAAGTCCATCAACTGGATTGGGGGTAGCGACTGCTACTGTTTTGTAAACCTACATTTCCTACAAAATATAAATTTATACTTTTTGAAAAAAAAAAAAAAGTAATTTATATCTCCAGAAATGTAAGCTGCTTGAATCTATGAAATAAACAAGCATGAGAATAAAAAAGCTGGGTGCAACGGTACCTGCACCTGTATTCCCAGCTTAAAAGGCTGAGGTAGGAAGATGTCTTGAGCCCAGGAGTTTGAGACCAGCATGGGTAAAAGAAAAAGAGGGGGTAAGAGGGAAGGCACTTAGAAATTTGCTGACTGAAATGAAAAAAACAAATAAATAAAAATAAAAAACAGAAAAGGTGAGGAAATAAAAAGGCAGCTCCCCCAAAGAATGGGGAAATGGGCCGGGTGCGGTGGCTCACACCAGTAATCCCAGCACTTTGGGAGGCCTAAGGTGGGCGGATCACAAGGTCAGGAGTTCAAGACCAGCCTGGCCAACACAGTGAAACCCCATCTCTACTAAAAAAGTACAAAAATTAGCCTGCACAGTGGCGTGTGCCTATAAATCCCAGCTACTCAGGAGGCTGAGGCAGGAGAATTGCTCGAATCTGGGAGGTGGAGGTTGCAGTGAGCCAAGGTTGTGCCACCGCACTCCAGCCTGGGCAACAGAGCAAGACTCCATCTCAAAAAACAAAAAAGAATGGGAAAATGAAACAAGTAACTGGGTGGGGGAGGGCAGTGGGAGATCAATCTAAGAGGCCGAATATCCAAGTAGCATGCATTTCGGAGAGAAAGGAGGAAACAGGAGATAGTTAAAGAAGTAACATAAAATTCCACATTGTTACAGAATAAATCTATTTTTTTGTTCACACCGCCACACCCAGCTAATTTTTTGTAGAGGTGAGGTCTCACCATGTCACCCAGGCAGTCTCACACTCCTGACCTCAAATGATCCTCCCACCTCAGCCTCCCAAAGCCCTGGGATTACAGTTTATGAGCCACTGTACCTAGCCTAAAGGATTAATCTGAGGATTGAAAGCCTAGAACAATAAACGAAAAAGATACACACTAACGGGCATTATCATAAAGTTTGACAAGACATAAAAAGACAATTCTAAAAGTTTCCAAAGAATGGAGAATAAAACCCACTGAACACACACAAAAGATGAGAAATAAAAATGTCACCCAAGTTCCCTAAATAGCAACAATGGAACCTCAAAGACAAGAAACAGAGTAAATTTTGACTTAATAATATTTCCAATCTAGAATCTTAACCAACCAAAGGACGGACCATCAGGGTAGAATAAAGACAATATCAACACAAAGTCTGAAAATACCATCTTCTATGTGCATTTTCAAAGACTGTTATAGACAATTTCAAAGACACACAAAAGTGGAGAATATGAACAAACTTCTATATACCCCACTTGCAGCTTTAGCAATCAATTCATTCATTGCCTATGCACCCAGATAAGAGTATCAACCAAAAAACTAAAGGCACGGCATTCATGAAACAAGGAGAATCCAACACAAAAGAGAGAAAAAAGGAAAGGACTTCTCAGAATGGCAATGTTGCATCAGTCTAGACAGCAATCAACACAAATTAGAAAAAAAACAAAAGGTGCTAGAAAAACATCTAACAGATGAATTACCACATTTGACTTTGCAAGAAATTATGCTGAGAAAGGTCTTACAAAGCTATTGGGGAGTTTATGAGGTCAAGTTTCTAAGAAATTTAAGGAAATAGAAAAAAAAAAATCACTAAACTACAGGAAAAGCAAACTGTTGTACCAAAAAAAAAAAGTAATTATACTACATTACACTATTCAATATGTAAACATTAATTCTAATAGAAACAATACATACAAATTTTAGCCAGAAACATTATTAGAAGGCTAGCAGGAGAGGAAGAGCTAAAATCCTCGACTCAATATGTAAGAGAAATTCATATACTCTTTTTATAAATTTGGAAAGTAAAAATAAAAATGAGTTAAAAATTGTTACCTCTAGAGTACCTACTGTTTTTTGTTATAAGCCATTTAGCACTACTTCATATCTTTAATTACAAACTTTTATTAATTTCATAAAAATAAAGTGAACTTTTTTAAAAGAAAAAGTTCTTAAAATGGCCAGGTAAGGTGGCACACATCTGTAATTCTGGCACTTTTGGAGGCCAACGTGGGCAGATCAGTTGAGGTCTGAGACCAGCCTGGCCAACATGGTGAAGCCCATCTCTACTAAAAATACAAAAACTAGCCGGGCGCGGTGGTGGGTGCCTATAAACCCAGCTACTCGGGAGGCTAAGGCAGGAGAATCACCTGAACCCAGGAAGCAGATGTTACAATGAGCTAAGATCATGCCATTGCACTCCAGCCTGGGCAACAGAGTGAGACTCCATCTCGGAAAAAAAAAAAAAAAAAGTCCGGGCACAGCGGCTCACGCCTGTAATCCAAGCACGCTGGGAAGCTGAGGCAGGTGGATCACAAGGTCAGGAGTTCAAGACCAGAGTGGCTAACATGGTGAAACTCCGTCTCTACTAAAAAAATACAAAAAGTAGCCAAGCATGGTGGTGGACACCTGCAATCCCAGCTACTCGGGAGACTGAGGTAGGAGAATCTCTTGAACCCAGGAGGCGGAAGTGGCAGTGAGCCAAGATTACTGCACCCTGGGCAACAGAGTGAGACTCTTGTCTCAAAAAAAATAAAATAAAATAAATAGAAAAATATTTGTTAAATTTGAGTAGTAGGTACATGAGCATCTATGACTACCATGCCTTATACCATCAATATGATTAAAATATATCATAAAAGGAAAATACTGCAAAGTTCGCTTAAAAAAAAACAAAACTAAAATGGAAGCTAACACCTGGGAAAACATGTGAGAAAAATTTTACCATATATACCCTAATAGTACTTGCTACCCAATGTCCTTAGGCATAAACTACTACTTTAGCAACCAATTAAATTTCAACATAATTATAGAAAAATCTAAGTTATTTTCAAAACAGAAATTCCTGATTATGTTAAATGAGAGAAAGAAAACATAAAATTCTAATTTTTAAATTTTTCCTCAATCATTCACTCTCTATATCAAAGACTTGGAAGTTGCCTACTCAATCTATTTACCACTGCAGCAGTTTTTAAAATATAGCCACAAATTCGTTGATACTTCTCCCATCAAGCATAGTGTCTATGCTCCCTCCCTGGAAAGTTTGCGAGGCTTTGTGACTGCCTCAATGAATAGAATGGAGCAGAAGTGAATCTGTGTAAATTCCAAGTTCCAAGGCTAGATAAAAGCCACACGATACTATCTGGAAGCCTCCACGTCAAGGTCCCCATAAGAAAAGAGATGGCCCAGGGGGCTGGGCAGCTAAAGCTCCCAGCTATTTAAGTCCTATCAGCCCAGGAACTAAACACATGAGTGAAAAAGGCTTTGAGATGGTAACTGCCTGAGGGCATAGCTGAGCCACCTAAACAACTCTGAAATGCCCACCTGGACTTCTTGCTTCCTGGAGACAAACCCTTTTTGATTTTTCTTTCATATGCAATAGACACATTAGTAGCTGATACAGGGACTTACAAGCAGCAAAGCATTTATCTATGTTAACAGGAAGAATGATTAAGACTTTATTTTAGGTGGCTCACACCTTTAATCCCAGCACTTCCGTAGGCCGGCGGAGGTGGGTGGATCACGAGGCCTGGAGTTTGAGACCAGCCTGGCCAACATGGTGAAACCCTGTCTGTACTAAAAATACAAAAATTAGCCATGAGTACTGGTGTGCACCTGCTGTCTCAGCTACTAGGGAGACTGAGGCAGGAGAATTGCTTGAACTCGAGAGGTAGGGTTGCAGTGAACTGAGATCGTGCCACTGCACTCCAGCCTGGGTGACATTCTGAGACTCTCTCTGTCTCAAAAAAAAAAAAAAAAAAGGCTTTATTTTATAAACAACACTGACCCTGGGGGTTAGCAATCTTTCCCAAATAGGGTATACTTCTGTGATACTGTGAAATATATACATTTGGTCTTCCTCCTCCTCTTGACTCACAGCTTCTAATACCCTTGGAAACTCAGGAGTTGTGTCTTCTGGATGCTAATGGGATAACCAGAGACAGCTTCAGGATGAGGACTGGTCTCTAGTAAGACCAAGGCATGACTAAAGGATCAGGACTTTCAGCCACCTACTGGTATCCAGGAGGGGACAGGGGCTGAAGGTTGAGTTGATCATCAAATGACCACTGATGTAATTAATCATGACTACACAATGAAGCTTCCATAAAAACCCAAAAGACAGGGTTTAGAAGAGCTTCCAGACACCGTAACACTATCTGGAGTTTCCCAGAGGGTGGTAGGTGCACCAATGCCCCTTCTTGCATGCCTTGCCCTATGCATCTCTTTCTTCCATCTGGCTGTTCATCTGTACCCTTTGTAATATCCTTCATAATAAACTGGTAAAAGTAAAGTGTTTCAATGAGTGCTGTGAGTTTCTTTGGCAAATTAATTGAGCCCAGGGATGGGGTGGTAGAAACTTCAATTTACAGATGTTCAGTCCAGAAGTTCCCAGAGACACAGATGTACATCTGAACTGAAGTAGGGGACAGTCTTATGGGACTGAGCCCGCAGCCTATGAGATGTGATGCTGACTCCAGGTAGTATCAGAAATGGACTGAAGTGAAATGTTGTCTGCTACAGAACTGCTTGGTTGGTGGTGGGAAGCAACTCCTCCCCATCCCACATTTGGGTAACCAGAGGTGCTGTGTTGTATTCAATTACCTAAGAGTATGGGTGGAGGCCGGGCATAGTGGCCAACGAATGTAATCCCAACACTATGGGAGGCTGAGGCAAGAGCACTGCTTGAGCTCAGGAGTTCAAGACCAGCCCAGGCAAGGTTGCAAAACCCCGCCTCTACAAAAAGAATTCTTGATGGCACACACCTGTGGTCCCAGCTAGTCAGGAGGCTAATGCAGAAGGACTGCTTGAGCTCAGGAGTTCAAGTCTGCAGTGAGCTATAATTATACCACCACACACCAGCCTATTTGAAAGAGAAAGAGAGAGAGAGAGAGAGAAAGAGAAAGAGCGGGAGAGAGACTGTCTCTCATAATAAATAAACAAATAAATAAATGAGAGAGAACAGGTAGGAAAAAGCACTTTGGTCTATTTTTCTTGTATCTTCTTAATTACACAACACTGAAAAATAACCTCACAGTCTCTTATGCTAAAATATCTAACAGGTCAACTAGGATTAACACAGACCTACTTTGGCTTTAGGCCTATGCCATATGCTATAAAAAATATCAAAGAATAAGAAAATGTAAGATCAAACTACTTGTTAGGATTAACAATCTCCTTAAAAAAAAAAAAATACCTCTTGGTTTAGTTCCTTCAGTTACTTACACCATATTACACATCACCTTACTCAGTCAGCTATCTTCCTAGGAAGATGACCAAAATCGATAAACAGCAATGTTCACAGCTATAAAAACGAATGAAATCATGTCCTTTACAGCAACAAGGATGCAGCTAGGGGCCATTATCCTAAATGAACTAATGCAAAAAGAAAAAACCAAATATTGCATATTCTCACTCGTAAGCTGGAGCTAAATCTTGGGTTCACATGGACATAAAGATGGAAACAATCAACACTGGGAACTCCAAAGGGAAGAAGGGCTGAAAAACTGCCTGCGAGAACTACTATGTTCACTATCTGGGTGACGGGATCAATAGAAGCCCAAACTCCAGCACCATACAATATACCCTTGTAACAAACCTGCACATTTACCCCCGAATCCAAAATAAAAATGGAAATTTAAAAAAAGAAAGAATGTTGAATTTGGAATGCTGTATGCTGTACATCAATGAACTTTGGAAAAGGAATTACTATTTCAAATGACAGAGACCTGGGAGGTTTCACCAATCAATAAACACCTAACAGCATTTCTTTCAACTAATGAGAAGAAATAAAAATATTTTATTGTAAACATTATGATCAACAATAATAACAGTATTAAAAGTGCCAGGCACCTACCTAAACATTTGACTCACAGCTCATTTAGTCCTTAACCCCAATAGGTACATGAATAAATAGTCCCATTTTTTAGCCAGGCACGGTGGCTCACGCCTGTAATTCCAACACTTTGGGACGCCAAGGTGGGAGGATCACTTGAGGTCAGGACTTTTGAGACTAGCCTGGCCAACATGGCAAAATCCCATCTCTACTGAAAATACAAAATAAATGAATGAATGAATGCAAGGCATGGTAGCACATGCCTGTAATCCCAGCTACTAGGGAGGTCAACGCAGGAGAATCGCTTGAACCCGGGAGGTGGAAGTTGCACTGGGCCAAGATCACCAGGGCGACAGAGCAAGACTCCCTCTCAAAAAAAAAAAAAAAGAGTCCCATTTTTTTTAGATGAGAAAAACTAAGGCTCAAGATGACTAAACAATGTGTCAATCTTTATATGCTAATAAGGGCTAGGAATCTGAATAAACTCTCAGATGCCTTAAATTTCAGTCATCACTAGCCCAAATTAATCTTACTGACAAACATTAAATATTTAAATGAATATTTTCTTCAAAAAGAGAAGCTAAGAGCCGGATGCAGTGGCTCATGCCTGTAATCCCAGCACTTAGGGGGCCGAAGCGGGCGGATCACGAGGTCAGGAGGTCAAGACCATCCTGGCCAACATGGTGAGACTCTGTCTCTAAAAATAATTTTTAAAATTTAAAGAAAAAAAAAAGAGAAGCTAAAACAAAGATAAGGGGTACTTAGAAATCTTAATTCTTGTGGTTTTTCTACAAAGAAACTCCAACTACTATAGTAAATAAAAGAAAATTACCAAAATCTGTATTAGGGAAAAACAAACAAAATAAATAAGTAAATAAATAAAAGAAATTGTTCTAAATCATGTAAACAAGTTTGTACTATTAATACTAATTTTTCTAGGATAATTCTCTGATTCATTTGTCAAAGAACCCTAACATGTTATGACAGACTTTTTTCAACATTCAAATCTATGTCTGAAATGGAGAAGAATGTTTTCAAGTCACAAAGGAAGTATGACTTACCTATTTTATAGAGAATCCTATAAGATTCTGTTTATCTTTATTTTGGGGGAACTAAAAATCAGGCAAAGACTAACTTCTGCTCAAGTTGTATTAATTACATACCACAAAAATAAGAATTAATGTAATTTTTATAAAAATTTCCACACCAGTGAAGTTCTTTCAAATAAACACAAGAAATTCCAAGTTTATCCTTCTTCCTTAAAGTTACTCTCAATATACTAAACCTCACTAAATCCAACTCATGTCACCTCACTTTAACTCTTTCAAAAGAAATAACTCCTTTCACTATAATCCTATTAACAGATATTCACTTGCTAAATTTACTAGACATTTATAACTTACTAGAGGATTATACATAAATTTTGTGTGACTACCTCCTTTTCAAGAAACTTAAATCTGCTTAACATATGCATGCGTGTATAAAATACTAGAAAGAACAAAGTTTTTCACTAGCTATTATGTGAAAGTACCCAATTTTACACTTATTTGAAATTTATTGTATTAAAATATGTGTAGAACCACAATGCCTACCTGCATCAGCTCTGGACCGCTGGCCAGGTGTCTTTCCGAATGGGGTCTTCATTCATCTGTATTTAAGTGAGCAGCAGAGCTGCTGGACTAGGGTGAAAATTCAATATTCTCCAATTTGAAATTTTTCACAGAATGTTAGTGTTCTTGTTAATCCACCATCCAAGTGTCTCTTTTACAAGTTCAGCAAAAATACGTGAAATCACAAGCACTCTGTAAAATAGTGAAACAGTTCATTACTACAGCATCAAGAGAGCAAAATTATGCCTAGTGAGTCTTTAAACATAAAATTTTAAGCAAAAGTATTTGCTGTCCCAAAGCAATTAACTTTATTTCCTAAGACCTGGTTTCTCAGGACATAACAAAGTAGAAAGAAAAAAAAGAGGCAGTAGACTCTTTAAAAAAAGAAGCTTGGGACAAGTGCAAGACGCAAATGTAAAGTTCTTCCAACATCAATTGGAACACAATACAGCTGTTGTCTAGCATCCCCATTATTATCCTAAAGCATCCTGCTGCTAGAAACCAGAAAAAGGTGGATGCTGGAACCTCACAGAAGATTTAGACAGCATGGCCCATCTCTCTGATGGACACCAAGAACCAGACTATGTGGGTGGATGACAGGGGTGTGAGGTCACTGGGGAGGCAAGAGTGGAAGGACAACATGGGGGCAGCACAGGAAATCATGTTCAAGACAGAGCAACAGCGAGGCTGAAGATCAGTAGGCCAGGGTCTTGGACAAAAGAAAGAATTATAGCCAACAAGTCTCTGTGTTTCCCTTTCCGCTCACAAGCTTCCAGAAACTAAAGAAAAAGGTCCAGGAATTCCAGAGAAGCCTCAAAGAAAGTTCCTCACCCATGTAAATGCTAAAGTCATTTTATGGAAGCAAATGATCTTTTAAGCCAAATTTAGTTCCTAGAGACATTAACAGGTCTGTCTCACTACTCAATGATCTACAGAGACTAGGCCTAAGATGAAGGCTATCAGGACAACTGGTTGCTTACTTGCCTTCCCCTGAGAGCCTATCCAATTGCCACAACAAATCTCATATCCCTGTTTTCCCTCATTCAACTCTCTTCCCATTCAGACCTCTCTAATGGGCCCCTATGACTCTCTTCCCCGCCTGCCCAAGCCTCTTCAGAAGGTAAAGTGCTTTGACCACATACTTAACATATGCATATGACCCTATCCGCCAATAGCTCCCCCAAAAGGTAGTTGTTTACATTTCTCACCACACACCTTAACACAATCTCTCCTACCTCAAATCCTCACCTTAGAAGCACATGCCATAACGCTAGTTATAACAGGTATCCCTTTTTGTTAGTTTTCTACCTGTTAATCTTCCAGTCATCTACACACATTTGTTGAAGATTATGGTATCTGGTTTACTTCTTTTCCTCCACGAGCCCCATTAACATTCTTGACAACCTCAATATCCACACATATGATCCATTTAACCTCCCCCCTTGGTTCTTTAGACCCCCTCCCTTCAACCCACTTACCCTACACTTCGTCTATTCTCACAGTCCCAACATAGACCTTTTTATCAACAATACCTGTAATAACCCCAAAACCATTATTTCACACTCAAACCACCTCTGATCATTCTAGTTTTCTTACATTGACACTCCCATTCCAACAATTATTTGATGCCACCAGTACCACCTATCTACGGCTTTACTGTTTTTCCAATGTCGCATTATCTCCTGAGGGACTAACGTCCCTCATTACTCTGCTTAAGTTTTCATGGATGGTCAATCACATCATGATGATTATTATTCCACTGCCTTTCTCCATTTTCTTACCCTTCTCTTCCTGTCACTGTTGTGTGGCAAACCCAAACCCAAATTCCTTCCTAGAGTACTTACAACATAAAGCAGTTAAACATGGATGAAAAACATACAAATTTTCACTTCAAATCTGTCATATCTCACATGAGCATTCAACAAATACCCACAGCCTCAGCAGATAGGCTTGCTATTGGCTATGAAAACAAATGCAAAGAGAACTACTCATCACTTTATCAGCAAATTGACTAGCTGTCAGTATCCTTTGTCTCCGTAATAAAAGATGCACTATCTCTGAGCCATGTTCAACCTCGTCACTTGCCTAATCAATCCCACCCTTTTTCCTCTCTATACATTTACCACTAGCATAGTCCCATCAGCATACAACACATGATGTAAAGGCCAGGTGCAGTGGCTCACAACAGTAATCCGAACACCTTGGGAGTCCAAGGTAGGCAGATCACTTGAGCTCAATAGTTCAAGACCAGCCTGGCCAACATGGCGAAACCCTGTCTCCACAAAAGATAAATTAAAAAAAAAAAAAAAAAATTAGCCAAACGTGGTGATGTGTGCCCTTGGTCTCATCTACTGGAGAGGCTGAGGCAGAAGAATCATTTGAACCTGGGAGGTAGAAGTAGGAATGAGCCAAAATCGTGCCATTGCCCTCCAGCCTGGGTGACAGAGTGGGACCCCATCTCAAAAAAATGCAATAATAAATAAGATCAAGAGCTTTTCATTTAAAAAAAAAAAAAAAAAAATCCCAGCACTTGGGGAGGCTGAGGCAGGAGGACCACCTGAGGCCAGGAGTTTGAGACCCCGTAGCTACTAAAAATGCAAAAATTAGCCAGGCATGGTGGCGCACACCTGTAATCCCAGCTACTTAGGAGGCTGAGGCAGGAGAATTGCTTGAACTCGGGAGGTGGAGGTTGCGGTGAGCTGAGATCATACCACTGCACTCCACCGTGCGCAACAGAGTAAGACTGTCACAGAAAAAAAAAAAAAAAAACATAATGTAGTATTTCCAAATTTTAAAAAACATCCCATGACTCCACTCCCTTTCTGTGCTCTTTACAGAACTACTTCAAAGACTACGAAAAAAAAATTTTTTTTGAGATTACAGGCATGAGCCACTGCGTCTGGCCAGATTAAAGAAACTTTTTAACTACATAAAATCAATTTATCCTAACAAATTCACTCGATCAAATAAAAATTTTAACTTACTGGTATTCTGAACTATGCACCCTCCTCACTATCAGATTTAAGCTTATCTTAGCAATATTTTCTGCTGCTTTCCACTTCATTAAAATTTCAAGTTGAACTTGTTAATAAACCAAAAATTTTTTTAAACAGGAGTTGAAGGAAGAGTTGCAGTGGGTTAAGGATACAAGGTGGCTATTTGAACAATATTAGAACACAAAATTCCAGATGAGAGTCCTTCCCTTGGCCAGGCACCGTGGCTCACGCCTGTAATCCCAGTACTTTGGGAGGCTGAGGTGGGGGGATCACCTGACATCAGGAGTTCCAGACAAGCCTGGCCAACATGGTTAAACTCTGTCTCCTCTAAAAATACAAAAATTAGCCAGGCATGGTGGTGCGCACCTGTAATCCCAGCTAATCCGGAGGCTGAGGCTTTGCACCAGGGAGGCGGAGGTTGCAGTGAGCCGAGATCATGCCACTGCACTTCAGCTTGGGCAACACAGCAAGACTCTGTTTCAAAAAAAGAGTCCTTCTCTCATGTTTAGATGTCTAAAAAATAACAATAAATTTTTAAAAAGAGTCCTTTCTCTTTTTTGAGCTGCAGTTAATAACTACTTCAACCACCTGATCTTATCCTAACTCCTGTTAAGACCAGAAAGAAATGCAGAAACAGATCAAAAAGAAAACACTGAATGCTAACTAATGAAACCCTGGTTTTGTTTTAACAGCTGCCATGTAAGGCTTTCAAAATTCAGATGAACTAAAGCTTTCCTAAAACAAATCCCACTCTACTTTGACTGGAAAAAGCTAAACTTACTGTGCCCAGGTTTTTTTAAAGAACTTAAGTTATCCTACTAAGTAATTAACTTCGTAAATAAAAACTGAAGGAAACAAAATTTTAAATTCAGAGTTAGCATTATTTCTAGGTTAACTGAAGTTATAAAATATTTTGTCAAGTGTTATGAAGAATACTGACAAAGGGAGCTTAATTATAAGGTCATTAGGAAGAAAGTCCTGCATTCAGAGACCCATCAGAAGTTGCTAAAACCATCAGGAGAAAGGTTGCTGGAGAACAATAATTGTATGGTATCAAAGGATGGCTCCAGAGATTATTCGTTAATTATAAAGAGGAAAATGTTGTTGCTTTACAATGGAGCAATCTTGGCCTATACTACCAAGGAATTGAAAGATCAAACAATTTGGCATCATTAAAAGAGAATCAACCTCGCTTCATCCACTTCTTAATGTGATATGATACAAAGCAGACCACATCACTTATAAAGTACTACTCTTGTCAAAAATTTTTTATCTCCAGGTGAGGTGTGGCAATATAAAATATATTCAAAAGGCCGGCACAGCGCCTTACACCTGTAATCCCAGCACTTTGGGAGGCCAAGGCAGGTGGATCATGAGGTCAGGAGATCGAGACCATCCTGGCTAACACGGTGAAACCTCGTCACCAAAACAAACAAACAAACAAACAAAATACATATATTCAAAAAAAATCTAGTAAAGCTTTCGGATATAATTTCTAGTTTATAGGAAATACAAGTGATGCAGAAGAAGCAAGTGAGACAACACCATGAGGAAACAGACAAATTAGAAAGGTGGAGTTTGGGGCCGATGTGGTGGCTCACACCTGTAATCCCACCACTTTGGAAGGCCGAGGCAGGCGGATCACAAGGTCAAGGGTTAGAGATCAGCCTGGCCAACACGGTGAAACACCGTCTCTAAGAATACAAAAATTAGCTGGGCCTGGTGGCGCATGCCTGTAATCTCAACTACTCGGGAGGCTGAGGTAGGAGAATTGCTTGAACCCTGGAGGCGGAGGCTGCAGTCAGTTGAGATCACCCCACTGCACTCCAACCTGGGCAACAGAGCAAGACTGTACTTCGGGGGGAAAAAAAAAAAGAAAAAAAGAAGGAGAGGTGGAGTTTGTACATGAAAAGTGGGCCATACTCCTCAAAAAGTCAATGTCAAGAAAGAAAAATGGTAGACACACTGCTCTAGACTAAAAGAGGCTCAACAATAAGACAATGAATAAACCCTAAACACATGGTTCGTGGGGAGAGGTGGGTGAAAGTACCAAAGACACTTAAGGCCAGGCAAAGCGGCTAAAGCCTGTAATCCTAATCCTTTGGAAAGATCACTTGAGCCTAGGAGTTCAAGTGATGAACATGGTATGGATAGCTGGCTGTGGTGGCACACATACGTAATACCAGCTACCAGCTACTCAAGAGGCTGAGGCAAGAGGATCACATGAGACCAGGAGGTCAAGGCTGCGGTGAACCGTGATAGAGCCACTGCACTTTAGCCTCGCCGACAGAGTAACACCCTGCATAAACACACACACACACACACACACACACACACACACACACACACTCTTAAAGACAACTGGGGAGATTTAAATGTAGACTAAATAATAGATACTGTGAGATTATCATTACATTTTAAAAGCACGATGATGTTGTGGTTATGCCTGAGAATATATTCTTTGGAGAAATATGCTGAAATGTCTAAAGAGGAAGACTCACAATTTCTGTAAGTTAACTTCAAATGATTCCGGGGAAGAAAATACATACATGAGGGATAACATAAGTATCGAAAGACAAAATTACAATAATGTGGTTTAAGGATCTAAAACAGCTTTATTTACGATTCTAGAATCAAACAATGCTTTGTTCCATAAAATAGAATGAGCATTCCAGTGAGCAGAGCAGAGGCTCCTTGTACAGACAGAACAGGCCTGAAGAAAGCAGAAACAAAGAACTGGGAAAATAATTCAAAATCAAATCTACGGAAGTTTAAATTATTTTCAGCCTTAAAGAAACGTGATTATGGGACCTGAGTCACATGACAGGCAACTTTAGTCCTCTGATTATAGATCAGCCTGTTTACCTACAGTGTTCTGTAAAATGTTGTAAAAGACTAAAGGGCTCCAAAGAAGACCCCTATCTAAACTTCATCTTCATTATAGATTAACTTCCCTCTTACTTCTCTTACACATAGACCTCAAGACTACTGCACTAAGATGGTATGTTAAATAAACTCTTTTAAATTGGAAAAAGAAAAGAAAAGAGCTGTAACTAACCAAATTGCTATAACTCATAAACCAGCCTTGTATGGAAAATGTGGCAATCCCGTTAAATTTGTTTTCTGCCCACATAAGCAAGACCTTAAACTTTTCAGCTTCAGAGGGTTGGCTCCATTCCTCTGGATTCTGTTACCCAGTTGGCTACTCTCAGCTTTGCACATGAATAAAATTATTTTGTTTTTGTTTTTGTTTATTTGAGACAGAGTTTCACTCTTGTCGCCCAAGCTGGAATGCAGCGGCGCAATCTTGGCTCACTGCAACTTCCACCTCCTGGGTTCAAGCAATTCTTCTGCCTCTGCCTCCCCGGTAGCTGGGACTACAGGCATGTGCCACCACACCTGGCTAATTTTTGTATTTTATTTTATTTTTTGAGACAGAGTTTCACTCTTGTTGCCCAGGTTGGAGTGCAATGGCGCAATCTCAGCTCACCGCAACCTCTGCCTCCCAGGTTCAAGCAATTCTCCTGCCTCAGCCTCCTGAGTAGCTGAGATTGCAGGCATGCACCACCACACCCAGCTAATTTTGTATGTTTATTAGACACAAGGTTTCTCCATGTTGGTCAGGCTGGTCTCGAACTCCAGACCTCAGGTGATCCGCCCGCCTTGGCCTCCCAAAGTTCTGGGATTACAGGCGTGAGCCACTCTGCCCAGCCTGAGTAAAACTTTTAAACTTGACTATGATCCTTTTGATTATTTCAGGATGGCAAAACAAAAGGTGAACTGGTCATTTCAAAGTTACTTTCCTTGTAAGGAAGGAAAAAGAAAACAGGATAACAGAAATAACTGATTGGGAAATGCAGTATCGTGCCAATTCGAACTGCCTGGTTTCAGAAATTAAGGCTGTTACTCTCCTGATTTCTGGGAAGGTCCAATAACACCTCAGTTTAGTGGTCTGGAACCTCGGCATCAGTGGCTCCATTTAGATTTTAGTCTGGTCTATTGTGGCCTAGTGCAGACAGGAGACTAGCTCAAAACAATGGTACCACCTACAATTTTTATTCAACATGAATATAGCAAAATATCTGTTAATGTAGGTGAAGAGCACATTAGTATTCACTAACATTATTCTGTGAACTTTTATTTCAGTTCAAATTTTTCATAAGAAATTAAGAGGAAAAAGGTGCTGAATTCTCCTCTGCTAAGTCCAACTTTATTAAATATAGTTACGTATCCAGGCTTGCACTTTTAGTAAATAATCGTCATGATTTAAGTCATAAATCAATAATTTAAGTCATGAACTTAAATTCTGAAACTCAAAATTCTCATTCTATAATAATCACAAAGGATACCAGAAAATTCTCCAACTACTTCCCAGGAAAATGACTGCTTACTAAGCACTCACTATGTGTCATGAACTCCTCACAAAAACCACGAGGAGGGTAGGTACTATAACTACTCTATCTTGGAAACTGAAAAACTGCAGCACAGACATTAAAATAATTTGGTCAAGGTCCCACAGATTCCAACTAGCATTGTCAAGATAAACTTCCTATTTTAAAAATAAACACATAGATTGCTTCAATAAAGGAATAGGGTATTACAAAATCAATGACAATGTATTGTCTCCAAAAAGGTTAATACATGAATATTTCAACATTTCAGATATAAAAGCAGTTATTCTCAGGAAGTAAAGTCCACCTATCAAAGTATTTGTTGCTTGCTACTATAACTGAACACTACTATTTATAAAAAGAAAATAGGATCAAGCGCGGTGACTCACACCTATAATCCCAGCACTTTGGGAGGCCGAGGTGGGCGGATCACCTCAGGGTGGGAGTTCGAGATCAGCCTGACCAACATGGAGAAATCCCATCTCTACTAAAAATACAAAATTATCTGGGCACGGTGGCAGGCGCCTGTAGGAATTACAGAATCCCAGCTATTCAGGAGGCTGAAGCACAAGAATCACCTGAACCCCGGAGGTGGAGGTTGTGGTGAGCTGAGATCACACCACTGCTCTCCAGTCTGGGTAACAAGAGCAAAACTCCACCTAAAAAAAAAAAAAGGAAAAGAAAGAGAAAGAAAATAGAGTAAGGCGCGGTGGCTCACAGCTGTAATCCCAACACTTTGGGAGGCCGAGATGGGCAGATCACCTGAGGTCAAGAGTTCTGAGACCAGCCTGACCAACATGGAGAAACTCCATCTTTACTAAAAATACAAAATTAGCCGGGTGTAGTGGTGCGTGCCTGTAATGCCAGCTACTTGGGAGGCTGAGGCAGGAGACTGGCTTGAACCCAGGAGGCAGAGGTTAAAATGAACCAAGATCACGCCATTGCACTCCAGCCTGGGCAACAAGAGGGAAACTCCATCTCTAAATAAATAAATAAAAAGAAAATAGATTCCTAAAACTGTTTAAACAAAAATACTGAGTTCCCAAATCTTAACATCAGGGAGCACTAATAGTGAAACATGTCAAGTGTTAAAAATAGGATAAGAAAAGATGGTTTAGCAGAACAGAAATTTACAAAAATAAAAAAATAAAAGGAAAAGGATGGAAACATATCTGCAACTCCTGAATGCAGGTGCTGAGCACAGGTATTAGCTGCCCATTTCAAATTTTCTACGTTTGAAATTTTTCACACAAAAATTTAAAGGTCAATGGTTTTAGGTTTTATAGTTCTGGAAAGAAAAAACACTCAGGGTACAACTCGAAACCTTCCTAGGTAACCAAGAGAATTTACTAGATATTCTTATTTAAGATGATACAATGGGTGGGGTGGGGCCCACACCTGTAATCTCAACACTTTGGAAGACAGAGGTGGGAAGATCACTTGAGTCCAAAAGTTCGAGACCAGCCTGGGTGACACAGTAACACCTCATCTCTACAAAACATAAAAAAAAAAAAAAGCCAAGTGTGGTGGTCCACACCTGTAGTACCAGCTAACAGGGAGGCTGGGATGGGAGGATCACTTGAGACTGGGAAGCAGAGGCTGCAGTGAGCCAAGATGGCACCACTGCACTGGGTAACAGAGCAAGATCCTGTCTCAAAAAATAAATGTTACAATGTATGGCACCTAAGGGCAATGTTCTAGGGCCCACTGGTGTAGGTTGTGCCTTTAGCTAAAACCTCAAAGATTAAAATAAAGATCTCAATCCTTATAAAGCATTGCTAATTACACAATGTTCAGCTACTTAAGGATACTGGCAAAGCAGCTATCACATATACCAAGTAGATATCTAAAGACCTTCAGAGCCCCAAATTCTCCTATCAATATAACAATTATTAAACACCCTAAACCACTAAACATCTTAATACCAATTTTTAATACAATTATTAACATATGGTCAAATTTTATAAGGACCATGGATTAGGACAAGAGAAAAATTTTATTGTCATCTTTCTTAACCTCTACCTGAAGTACAGCACTTCCTTCCATCATGAATGTATGCAGAAAACCACAGTATTAGTAGTACTTCCAATTTCTCAACAATAGAAATCACATCTTTCCATTCCATTGCATTTATTGTAGACCTCAAAATGCCACTTAAACTCATCAACTGACACTTAACTAGACTTGCCACCAGCACAGACTGAATACACAGTGTTGTTGCGCAGCCGGTCAGGCACAGCTCAGGTCAGCCATGTGATATCACTAGGTCTGGTCCTTAGGCATCAAACTGAAAGCAGAATTGCTGACTATGATGTAACAAAGAGCTTGGATGGCCTTTCTCCCAGCTCCGGTTGGTACCCTTTAAATCCCTGAAATGTCCTGCGAGGGACAGGGCATCTCCATAATTCATGGTGAGCACCTAGTTTATGCTAACAAGATGTCTCAGGATGTGGGGGTGAGGGTCTGGCCAAACCAGAAAGACCAACCATGGGATTAGAAGGTTTGGGCTCTGAGCCCCAGGAAAGCAGCCCAAAGTTCAGAGAGGGGAGCTAGAAATTAAGTTCATGCTCAAGGCCAATGATTCAATGGATCATGCTGATGTAATAAAGCATCAATAAAAACTCCGGACACAGAGGCTTACATGAGCTTTCCTAGTTAATACTCTGTGCATGTACTCACACATGAATATGCCAAGATGATCCACCCTGTCTCCATAGGAGAGCATGAACACTTCACATCAGGGACCTTCCCAGACACTATCCTATATGTACTTTTTTTTTTTTTTCCTATATGTGCTTCTTATGGCTGGTCCCAATTTGTATTTTTTACTGTAATAAACTATCAGTACAGCTAGTGCTCGACTTACGACCACGGTCGGGACCACAGACTGGTTGTAACACGATTTGGTCGTAAGTTGAATAGGCTATATGTACAGTTGAAATGGTGCACGCGGAGATGGTAGTGCTGCTGGAAGCTGGTCCGCACTGTCATACGCCCACTGGGCAACATTTGCGCTGCCAGACGTGGCGCAGTCATGGCTAGCGATTGTGGTCGTATCGTCGAATGGTCGTAAGTTGCATAGGTGGTAAGTCGATCAATACCTGTACTGTACTTTCTTGAGTTTTGTGAGTCATCCTAAATGAATTAACAAACTTGACGGTGACGGAAACCTCCATATTTGGACTCAGTCAGAAATGGAAGTAACATGGGAGCCCCTCAAGTTTGCAGTTGGTATCTGAAGTGAGGGCAGTCTTGTAGAAACCGATTAACTTTGACCTAAGTCAGGCTGTATCAAAATGATACACATATCTACAATGCTCAACAGAATTCCCCATCAACAATTATTTGTTGATGAGTATGTTAGATATAATGGGTTGCTCTTCAAAGTCTAACTTCCTTGTTCTTTGTTCTCAAAATCAACTTCCTTGTACCTTCTCACTCCTAGCTACTCTCTGTAAACAACTTCTCCTGCCAGTCCCAATCCTTAACTCACATCTCTTCCTTATTTGGAAACAGCCCTCTTTGCTCCTAGCTACCTGCTGTGTAACCAATCTTCCCACCAGTCCCAATTTAAAATAGCCAATCAAATGTAGCTTAGATTGGCTATTCCAACCAACAGGGGCAGGACACAGAAGACACAAGGACTGTGTTAGGGATAAAAACCCCTTCCCTCCTTTGTTCAGTGTGCTCTCGCAGCAGTGAGGTGAGCAGAACCCTTCTGCAGAAGTAAATTTGCCTTGCTGAGAAATCTTTCAAGTGTTCATTCTCTTTGCAACTTTGAGCACCTGTTTCCAACAAATATATAAAAGGAGATGAGCCAAAGACTACCCCACAATTGATTTGTCTCAAATAAATATCAAAACCTTAACTTTGGCTCAGCACAGTGGCTCACACCTGTGAGCCAAGATGAAAGATGGGGTAAAACCCCATCTCTACTAAAAAATTAGCCAGGTGTGGTGGTATACACCTGTAGTCCCAGCTACTCAGGAGGCTGAGGTACAAAAATCACTTGAACCTGAGAGGCTGAGGTTGCAGTGAGCCAAAATCACACCACTGCACTCCAGCCTGGGCAAGACTCCATCTAAAAAAACAAATATATATATATATATATATGCCAGGCAAGTGGATGACACCTGTAATTCCAGCACTTTGGGAGTCTGAGGCAGGCAGATCACCTGATGTCAGGAGTTAAGAGACCAGCCTGGCCAACGTGATAAAACCCCATCATCTCTACTAAATATACAAAAATCAGCCAGGTGTGGTGGCACACATCTGTAGTCCCAGCTACTCAGGAGGCTGAGACAGGAGAATTGCTTGAACCCAGAAGGCAGAGGCTGTAGTGAGCCAAGATTGCACCACCACACTCTAGCCTAGGTGACAGCAAAACTCCATCTCAAAACAAACAAAAAAAACACCCTTTATTTTATTATCTTAAAAAAACAAAATCTGAATTATCTATATATCAACAATATTGTCTTGTCACTTAAATTACTGACAAAGATGTCATAGTCTTCTGTTTAACAAGGTAGTAATATTTGTGTAACTGTTTCAATATAATTGTTTTCTGTTGTGATCCTGTGTATTTCATTCATTGTGTTCAGAAATATTCTGAAAAGGCAGCCATTGGTTTGATAAAACTGCCAAACGGTCCATAGCACAACCCTCTCTACCTAAAATTATGGACAACAAGCAATCTCTCTGGGTCTTTGATAGGTTTCTGAAGGCCACCTGCAAGTGTCAGTGTAAATGGTCAACTCTTGGTAATAATGGACTGATAATCCCCCCAACAGCTACAAAATTAAAGTAAAATTTACAAGGATATCTCTAGTAAAAAACCATCAGAAGCCAGAGTTTCTGAGAGAAATAGCCAATTCCAGACGAGGAGACGGACGTTAGAGGAGCTTGGAATATCTTGTTATACCAGAAGCAAGGAAGCTACATCAATGACTACTGGAATTGTGTAAAGGAAACAGGATTCTTCTGCACTATGTTCTTGACTTCTGTATATAACTGAAAACTACCATGAGAAAAAGTTGAACACAAGCCAGGCACAGTGGTTCATGCCTGTAATCCCAGCACTTTGGAGGCAAGGGAGGATGGCTTGAATCCAGACATTCATGACCAGCCGGAGCTACATAGGGAGATCTCATCTCTACTAAAAATTTAAAAAATTAATCAGGCATAGTGACGTATGCCTATAGTCCCAGCTACTAGGGAGGCTGAGGCAGAAGGACTGCTTGAGCTTAGGAGGCCAAGGCTGTAAGAAACCATGATCATGCCACTGCACTCTAGCCTGGCAACAAAGCGAGACCCTGCCTCACCGGAAAAAAAAAAAAAAAAAGTTGAACATATACTAAATATATGCATGAAAGCATCAAATAACTTGAAAGATAGTAAGGTATCAGAGAGACAGAATTCTAAAGAGGGAAACCCTATATTTATAACCACTTGGTCCCTGAGAGCAACTGCCAAGTCTTAAGGGGCAGCTGAGAATCTGACAGCTTGCTAAGATTAGGAGAAAATAACTAAAATTCAGAAAATACCAACAGGGATTGCACAGTGACAGGTAAACTCATCTACGTTCAAGATGGAATCCTGAATTGCTGCACTCAGGAAGTGGAGGAAAAGGGAAGCAGCCAGGCTCTAAGATGTTTAGCTCAACTTCAACTCATCTTTATCCCTAAAACAGAACCAAGGTGATCCCAGACTGCCTATTCCCTGAAATGCCTGGGGTAGAAGCAAGCATACATCCTCTCTGGATATATCATCCTAGACCCCAAATTTTCCAACGATATTTAAAATGTAATCTACTAGATGTGCACATATGTACACACATACACGCATACACATGCGTGCACGCGCACACACACACAGCCAACAAAGAGACAAAATGAATAAAAACCAGTAGAAAAAAACAAACAAGAGAAATGAAGCAGAGCCTGGCATGGTAACGCATATTTGTAATTCCAGCAACTCAGAAGGCTGAAGTGGGAGGATCACTTGAGGTCAGGAGTTAGAGACCAGTCTGGGCAACACAATGAAACTCCCATCTCTAAAACAGATGTAAATACGAAATTAGCCAGGCATGATGGCCCACACTTACAGTCCCAGCTACTTGGGAGGCTGAGGTAGGAGGATCCTTTGAGTGCAGGAGTTCAAGGCTGCAGTGACTATAATTGCACCACTGCATTCCAGCCTGGGTAACAGAGAAAACAAACTTAAAAATTAAAAATGTTTAAAAAAACAACAAGAACAACAACAACAAAAAACAGGCCCACAGGGCTGCCAAGTGTTAGAACTGCAAAATCATACTTTAAGCTAGGAGAATAGTGTACCAATAAATGAAATCATTAAATGAAAACTAAAGTCGCTATAATTACTATGTTCAAATAAAGAAAACACAAGATTGAAAATTTCAACAGAAAACTATCAATAAATCAGATATTCCAGAAGCAAAAAAAAAAAAAAAAAAAACACAACAATTAATGGATAGGATTAACAGCAAGTTAATCTTGTTAACAATTATTGAACAAAGAGAGATCAGATAAAAATATCCAGGATGAAGCACGAAGAGGGTAAGAGACCGAGGTCTAACGTGTTTAAGTGGGCTCTCAGAAGGCAGGGGAGGAGGGATAAATGGGGAATAGCAGATATGGTTGAGAAGATAATGCCTGCCAACTTTTCAAAACTAATGAAAGACATCCCCTCATGGGTTCAATAAAATCCAAGAATCCAAGCAGGATGAATAAAGAAATATATACCTGAGGCCAGGCACGGTGGCTTATGCCTGTAATTCCAGCACTTAGTGGAGCCAAGGCCGGCAGATCACAAGGTCAGAAGATTGAGACCATCCTGGCCAACATGGTGAAAACCTGTTACTACTAAAAATACAAAAATTAGCTGGGTGCAGTGGCACATGCCTATAATCCCAGCTACACAGGAGGCTGAGGCAGGAGAATCGCTTGAACCAAGGAGTCAGAGGTTGCAGTGAGCCGAGATAACACCACTGCACTCCAGCCTGGTGACAGAGCGAGACTTTCTCGAAACGAAACGAAACGAAACGAAACGAGAGAAGAGAAGAGAAGAGAAGAGAAGAGAAGAGAAGAGAAGAGAAG